>NC_136013.1:26573846-26743846 GCF_048128805.1 Centroberyx gerrardi
AGCCTTCAAACTAGAAGTCATTGGCTCCAATTGTAAGCTAAAAACCTTTAAATACACCTCACAAAGACATAGTTTCAATTTTAAAAATCGCTAACTGTTACCATGAAAAGTCAGGCTATTGTAGTTATTACCAAATCAAATTCAAATGGGAACAAATTCTTCATCACGCCGGGGACTATTTTCGGTGCTACAGAACTACTTCCCTGAGATGGAAGACGTGTTTACGGACGGCTTATTAAGTTGTTTGAGGAAAAAGTCGGCCAGTCCGGTGCATCGCAATGATGAAATATGCTGCCAGAGCAATGGCATGGCTCTTTGACGTGTTTTTAATAGTTTTTTAATACAATGAAGTTCTATGGCTACATTACATATGACATTACTTTATTGGGCATCGGCTACATGGACGAGACTTGTTGGCAAAACAAATTCATTGCTGATTTTGTTATTTTCATAGGATTTGTTGACGGTAAGAAATGCATTAAAAAACACCAGCCTTAAAGTATATGATGACATGACTTGGACTCGAGTCCAAGTCATGTGACTTGAGTCCCCACCTCTGGAATAGAGCACATAGGGGTTATGTACTCAATGGACAATGTCAACACTAGGACATGAAGTAGAAATGGATGAAAGTATGAACAAAGTATGTATTATTGACCATTCTATCAGGAAGCACTGTGTACCTCAGTGATTTTAATGGTAGAGCTCTTACTTAATAGATGCTTGTGTTGTTATCTTGCATAATGAGATATAGTCGTGTGTCTGCGTTCTGTTTTTCAGGAGGATCAGTTTTGGCAGCTGCTAGCTAACATCCTTCAGACGGCTACTGTTGTTTCCTCTGGAGCCGATCCACAGCTAACAGCAGGTTGGCAACGTCTTCTATTTTATTTCAATTTCAGTTTAGTTTTAGTTGCTTTTCAGTGTGGCTTTGGAAGGTTTAGTTTATTATTTGCTTTTGTACAAATGTTTTTATTTATTTAGTTTCAGTTTCAGGATTTTTGGTAGGCGTGGTATTTTTTAAAGGTATAATGATACAAGTTCGGAACAAGTTTGCAACATGTTTTATATACAGTACTACAAACAGTAAATCATAAATTCTTTTTCAAATTTATTTCCATTCATTTCTCAATAGATCCTTAACTAACTTAAAGTGACAGCTTCAAAATTCTCAACTGAAAATGCATTTTATCCTGCACACAGTGGTGTAGTCTAGATTATTGTAGTGGGTATACTGTGATTATTCCCTCCCAGCCTCGTACACACGTCCCGGAGCGACACCCCATAAGCACCACCACACTCACAAACGCATATCTCCTTTAGTATGCCACAATAGAATAGAATAGTGATTCTCAGGGGCGTGGTTAGGATTTCAGAACATCCGGGGCTCAGCCCAGAGGAAGTCACAGAACCATAGTAGGGGGGTCCGGGGGCATCCCCCCCCCCCCGGAGAATTTTTTTTTAAATTTAAACAGCAAAATGCATCAATCTGGTGTAATTTGACATGAACATACATGGGTGTAAATGAAGCAGCGTAGTAAACACTTTGAGCAGCAGTCTGTACAGGCCAACAGTGATACAGTATATTGTAGTCTGTCTGTCTCTCTCCTCAGGCCTGCCTCCTGAATTCTTCTCTTGACACTTATTTGTTGAGCTAAAAAAAAAACTGCTGTAGCTTGTAGGCATCTAACCATGAAGCTATCAACCAAGTGTCAGTCCAAGCTAACACTCCAGTGTCCATCTAGCCGCCTATGTTAGTCAACTCGCCACCACACAGCTGCCTGATTTTTGCTGTCTTTCCAGATATGGATAATCAATCATTTGATTAAACTAACCTATAACATATCTTACCTTTCTTCCTCTTTTGAAAATGTGAAGAAGATCCATAACCTGTCTTGTCTTTTCCTGACATTGTGTTTCCTGGCTGTAGCCTATCTTGCCTTCTCTGACCTATACTAGGACCGACCGATTAAAATCATCCATAACGTAGCCTATTCCTTTAGTTCGACTCAAACTACACGATGACAGATTGACAGAGCCCCCTACCAAACAGACACACATAGCAAGCAGCGACAGGTGAGTTCGATTTGTGTCCCGGCTTGTACCTCGATGCACCCAAAGCAGGGCTTTAAAGCTGGCTCACGTAAAATAAACGGCCCGCTCTGACTACTAACTCGAATTTACCTGTGCAGGCAGATCTCTGTAGACAGCGCTCACAATGGAGCGTGGATGGTGAGAGGCGACAGAAACACAGACAGAGCGCACAGGGTGAATTTTATGAATGGAAGTGTGAATGGAGGAGATGCCTTCCCCTGCAAAACTTATTTTATTGCAGTTATACTCTACCCGGTATTTGCGAAACAAAATCACTTAAGTGAAAGTTCTGTCACAAAACTATATTGTTACGTATCCTTGCACATTTTTAAGTGGGTATACGGAAATCCTGGAGCCTTCTTAGTGGGTATACGGCATATACCTGCGTATCACGTAGACTACACCACTGCCTGCACATAAACAAACAAGATGAAAGCTAAAATCATTTCATGTATATTTTGTATATTTTGTATTTTTTTTATTTTGTATGTTTTACAAGTACACAAAATAGTTTTAGTTCAGTTTAGTTTTTTTTGTTTTTGGTCTAGTTTTCATCTTTATTTCGGTTTACAACAATGTTATTTAACACCCAGTTCTCTCTCTCTCTCTCTCTCTCTCTCTCTCTCTCTCTCTCTCTCTCTCTCTCTCTCTCTCTCTCTCGGGTCTCTAGCCTCGGACCACAGGAAGCTTGTGGCTACGGGCCTGTGGCAGACCGGCTACCAGGCTGCATGGATGTATGGAAGGGAGGGAGGAGAAGGAGGCGAGGAGGAGGAGGGGAGGAGGTTCTCCAGTAGAGATCTTCTCCTGGCGCTGGGCTGGCTGCTAGCTTCAGGAGCACTGGAGAGACTGCTGACACAGCGAGCGCAGCAGCTGGACAAAACACTACTGACGTTTACACTGGTAGGTACCATTCACACCATGCTGCAGTATATTGGCTAATAGGGACAGGACGATATGCTTATCTCATGATACGATTTGATACGCGATATGCGGTTCACGATTCAATACAATCACGATACGACATAATAAATAAAAGTTTAATGACAACAAAGTATGACTGTGCAGAATTATGTTTATTTCTGAACCACAAATCTTTCTAGCAATGGCATTAGCTTGCTAGAATGTAAACAACAATTTAAAAATGTCATTACAAAGTGCAAATATAATTTGGATGGAGAGCTTGTGAAATTGTGATGGGCAAGCCGTCTCATTTGTGATTACTACAGCAGAATAAAATGCGGCTAATATCGCCATTCACTTTTCTGCCCCACGGTATTGTCACATTTTTGTATCACGATATATTGAATTTCAGTATATTAGCCAATAGGGATGCTATTGGCTAATAATTGTAGCTACATTCTTGTATGTCCCTCTTCTCTGTCTCTCAGGTGAATCCTCAGATTTCCCATGAGGCCCAGTTAGACTCCGCCTCCCTGAGGAGACTTCAGTGGCTGATTGGCTGTCTGAGGTTCCAGGGGCGGAGCCTGCTGTCCACGCAGGAGGAGCGAGCGCAGCTGCTTCACGCGGTGAGGAAAGACAGAATTTGCGAAATGTTTATTCCCTCTTCCGGTTAAATCCCTTTGGCTACAGTCACAACCTGTGTTTCCATCCGAGTACTTTTATGCAAGTTGTGAATAGAAATAGAAATGGCAACTTTTGATAAAATGTCCTCACTTTGAGAGTTTTGTTGAAATAGTGATTGAGATAAATTATAAGTATAACCAAGAATTCCATTTTCTTCCCAGGTCCTTTCTGCCAGCCTCCCCTCTTCCTCATCCTCCTCTTCCTCCTCGAATCAAAGCTCCACAGTACTGAGGGAGGTAAGTGTGTGTGTGTGTGTGTGTGTGTGTGTCAGTGTCATATTAAGCTTGGCTTTTGCGCATTCCTGTGATTCTCTCTGAAAAAAAATTGTAAAATAGTCTGCCTATGGCTTGATAACAAAATAATTTTCCAACTGTTTCCAATTGAGTGTTTAACATTTCTTCTCTTGGATTTTGGCCACAAAATAACATTTTAGTTTATAATGTTCTATATTGTTAAATTGACCACATTATTACCAAACTATCGATATTAATGGTTTCCTAAATTGGTATTGTGGCCAAAAAACCTGCAATGTCTGGTTTGGTAACTCGTCACTGCAGGAAGTGGGACTGAATAACATGCTTTATATTATTGGCAAATTAAAACAGCTTGAATATTGCACAATTCATTTATTGCATGGCAAGAATTCTCCTTGCAACATTAAAACACTAAATTAAATTACATTCTTGTTTTTGTTCCTCTAAAAATTATTCTTTTTCATTTTAGTTTTTTGTTGAACTGGTTACAAGCCTGCGTTCTACCTGTTGTTATTAGATTATTACTTATTCTCGTAATAGTATTGCATTCATATACAATGTGATAAAATTCAATCAGTGAGTACATCTGCTTCATACTGTGTTCACCCAATATGCTGTGGAGGGGGTTTCTAAAACATTGTGACTGGTGTGTGTGTGTGTGTGTTTCAGGAGTGTGTGCGTATGCGGGATTTCTGTGAACTCCTAGAAGCCTATATGAACTGGAAAGAGGTGGAGAGCCTCTTCTGGGTCTGGATGGTGAGTTAGACACAACCTGGACGCAATACACACAAATACACACATTTTATTACACAGAACGATAAAGTGAGGATTTTTATTTTCCCATTTTATCCCCTGCTATTTCATTTGATTAACTATCAGAGGAAGCCTAGGGGGAAACACAATACAGTGGAACTCAATTCAATGCAACACAGTGCAATATAGTACAATACAATATAACACAGTACAATACAACACAATACAACACAATACAATTAACCACACATGACAGCTCTCTCCATTTTGATAACACGTTGTGTTTGTGTATGTGTGTGTGTGTGTAGGACAGTGTGGTGGACTGCCATCTGACAGATCCTGTCGTCGTGACGCCCAGACATGCAGCCAATAGGAGCGTGGCAGTTTGTCGCCATGGAAATCGAGGGTTAGAGAGATTAGGTGACATGTTGTTGAAACTGCCCACAGCACAGGTACACACACACACACACACACACACACACACACATGCCCACACAGGTTCCTTCATAATGCTTTGGCTGAACACTTAATTATCTATGTGGGGAAATTGAGTTGTTGAAGCAGCAAATAGTACCATGATACAGAAAAGAATAGAGAAAACGGGGCAGTATTAAACATAACACAACTGATGAAAAGTATGAAAATATATGGATGCTTGTTGTGCATTATAGCAGCAGAGAGTGAATGGAAAATATGTACGATGTGAATAATCTACAAAAAATACGACACATACTATACAGTATGAAAATAAATGAAAAATGTAAAAATACCGAGGTATGTGCAATATTTTAACCTTTTATTTTCCAGCAGGTGTTGCTGGAAAAGGCTGGAGAGGCTGCTGCCTCCAAAATATAGTAGAAATGAGAAAACATGAATGGGTTTTCATTGGACTTACGTTTGTTTCTGATAATGCTTGTGTGCTCCTATGTTACAACCTAAACCCCTTTCATTTTCTGTCTTAGAAAGGACAGAGAAGAAGAGAGGAGGATGCTGTAGAGAGAGGAGGAGGAGAGGGGTTGCATCTGCTTTCTTTTCTCCCCTCCCTCCCCTCCCTCCCGCACGCCTACCGAGCCAGGCTCCGGGGCGAGAGGCCAGCCCGCCACATCCGTCACCCAGCAGAGGAGCTCCGCGGCGGGGAAGGGACTCCAGGCGAGCTCCGGGCTTCACAGGCCTTGCAGCTGCTCCTCCAGGCGGAGGCCCGGCTGCTAGAGGGGAGGGACAGACACAGACTGGCCAATAGGACACAGCTACAGGAGGTGATTGGCAGGCGGGAGGAACTGGTGTTGATACCACCGTAAACATTTTTTTTCCTACGAAGAAATGATGCAATAAATAGTCAAAGGAAATGCATCTGGTGAATGAATAATGACTTAGACTTGGTGCGATTGGCCCAGTAAATGCTCTCAATCAGTCTCATTGCGCAACAGTTGAACATACATACTGTTGAGAAACAAGGTGTACTGTGTACATCTTGTTTCTCCCATGTATAAGTCTCTATCATGGTTGTACGGTCATTAGTTGCTGCATTAAAATATTGCCAAGTGCATTTGTTTGTTTTTGTCTTCAGACAGCATGGAATATTATTTCACCATAGAGCAACAACAACTCACTTCAAAGACTTTCATTTCTCTGATCGATGTTTTCGGATGTTCGGGAAGCCTGTTTATTTGCTTCAACCCAGCTGATGGAAACGCACCTAATTTACATTTTATTTTTTTGTGACATTTCAAAAGTTTGCTTAAAATTCACTTGACGTTTAGAAGGAAACGTAGCTATAGATTCTTAGAATTTTACATACACACGGAAATACGTTTTCTGCAACTTTCATAATCTGCCGCAGCTCAAAATGCAGATCTATCTCTAGGGTTTACAAACAACAGCAATGTAGAACTTACATGTTAGGCACCTATCTGATGCACAGAGTGACTTACAATGAGTGTAACAGTAGAATCAGATTTAATCTCTATATCGGCAACATTATAAGCAACCGATATTAAGGGGGTCTGGGGTCAAAGCCACTGTGCCTTGAGGAGAGATGGAACAAATATCCGTGTCCCACAATGTTAATTGTTAATGTGTGATCAAGAAGTATTAGGTATGAACCAGGGAGAAAAGATTTTATTTTATGAAAGATTACAAAAATAAACGCATTAATGATATATTTTTCCTCTTCTCTAACTTTTTAACTCTTTTGTGAGGTTGTCTGATGCTATTGTTTAAAGACCCAACCTGTATTAGCAGTATAACCCCCCCCCCCCCCCCCCCCTTTGAAACATTGTTCTTCCACTACTGGCTTTGTTCACATTTTAGTTTATAGTACTGAAGACAACTGTTTTTTACACTCTAAAATGTTTTTGAGTTTTACGTGAAAGCAAAATATGACTAACCTTACGCATATTTTGAAGCTGTAAAAAGTTTAGAATTTTTTTAAAACACTGGAGTAAGACTTGAGTTATGATGGGTGATCAGTTTAGAAACTTTCACAAAGTTGATTATGCTCTTTTCTCATTTCTGATGAGTCTAACAGTTATTTCTATAAATCAAAAACAGTACTAGCTCAGTTGTCTGTCAGCCAGTTAATATTTTATCAAGACAAAACACAAGCTACAGTGATACAAACATCATTTGCAACTTTATTTATACATCAACTTCAAATTCTTTTCAACTTTATACATTAATTTACTATCAACAAATTCATTTCAGCTTTATAGCATATTCAACACAAATAAACCCATTTCTGAGTGATTCCTTTGACTATCACCTTGAACAAAAATCAGTGTTTTTGTTGGTGTCTCTCATGTTCGGTTGACCAAAAAGACAATCTACCAAAAACCTGGTGTCTTCCTTTAAGAAGCTTATTTGCCAGTTTAGTAGTGAAGTGAGTGGTTTGATTTTAAAAAGGTTATAAAGACTGTACACGGCGTTATCACTAAGAATTAACCACCAGTAGTTTCTGCATGTAGGAGTTGAGCCACTTCTGTCTCTCCATGGCGGTGAGGAGTTTGCTCTTCTCTCTGAAGGCAGCATCATCAGCCACCACCATGTTCCTCTTCACCAACCCGGCTCCCCGAGACGACCATTCACCAGGCCATGCCTTCTCCACACTGGGAAGACACAAACCGAGGCCTAGAAATCACTCAGGTCTAGACGATGACTATAAAACAATCCAGGTTCCTTGAAAGCAATGTGGAAGGAACTTGGGTGACTGTGGGACCATCGCTGTAATATATCCTTGGTGAAGACTTTTGGTGACTTTCACTTGAATTGACAGAATCTGTGGTCTTACAGGCTGAGAAAATTCATGATGTGTGAAACCCTTTAAAAACCCATTGTATAATTAAAAAAATATATGGTTATCATAAAAATTAAGCTTTTCCTCATTCCTGAAAAGTTAACATTTTTGGAATTAAAAGGTTTTCATCCAACTGTTTGCAAAGTTTAGTGCTTCAGCAATCAAATGAAAGCAAACACCAAATTCATAAAACAACTAAAACCAAGAAGACACCACAAGATAAAACATAATAACAATAGAGAGTAACAATATAATGGTAAAAATAATGATAAAATACATTAAATAAAAGCAAGTCACTAAAAATTATTCTTAAGAAGTGATTAAAAGATGATACTGAATTAGCTAGCCCAAGCTCCTCAGGCAGGTTGTTCAGATTGCTAGGAGTAGAAAACAAAGAGGGGAGAGACTACTAGGAGCAGAAAACAAGAAGGGGTCAGACTGCTAGGAGTCAAAAACGAGGAGGGGTCAGAGAACTAGGAGCAGATAACAAAAAGGGGTCAGACTGCTAAGAGCAGAAATTAAGGAGGAGAGATTGCTCGGAGTCGAAAACAAGGTAGAGTCAGACTGCTAGGAATAGACGACAAGGAGGGGACAGACTGCTAGGAGATGGGGTTAGACTGCCAGGAGTAGAAAACAAGGAAGACAGACTGCTAGGAATAGAAAACAAGGAGGGGACAGACTGCTAGGAGATGGGGTCAGACTGCCAGGAGTAGAAAACAAGGATGACGGACTGCTAGGAATAGAAAACAAGGAGGGGACAGACTGCTAGGAGTAGAAAACAAGGATGATGGACTGCTAGGAATAGAAAACAAGGAGGGGACAGACTGCTAGGTGATGGGGTCAGACTGCCAGGAGTAGAAAACAAGGAGTGCTAGGAATAGAAAATATGGAGCGTTCAGACTGCTAGGAGCATAAAACAATGAGAAGTCAGACCCATAAATAAGAGTTTGTCAGTTGCAATTTTCAGTGACAGACATGTTAGTACATGTTACACACTTATGTAAATTAAATTCATGGGGCCAAATAATGGCCCCATGAATTTTAACATCCATTTTGCATCCCTCCTGGTAAACATCATGTTTGATTTGATTAGGGATTCACAATGTCGTGAGTAAAACCTTTTACCCTCTCTGTGTAGTTACCTTGTCTCAGCCTCCTCTGGGGCCGACAGCCACGCCTCCCTCATCAGTCCCGCCTTACTATTGGCTGCCACTCCAAGGCTTGGCAAGGCTGACATCATTTGGATGCTCCAATCACGGAGAGAGATCGAGGGGAAGAGGACTTCCCAGTCATCCTGTTTTGGTTCCTCTGAACCATCAGGGCCTCTGGAATAAGATATGAGGAAACTGAAATGATCTCTTGGGAAATTTGGTTGTTGCAGCAGCAAATAACAATAGGAAAGGAAAGCAAAGAAAAAAACAATATGAAAAAGAATATGGCAAAGGTGAGGCATTTGAAGATAACGCAACTCACAGTTACAACACTAGCATATATTAAGTAGAAATATATTAATAAAAAGTAGAGCATACTAAGAAGAAAATGAAAAATTACAGAAAATATATGCAATATGTAACAAATGAGAAACAAATAGGTGAATTTATAGCATATACACAGGATTTGCAAAATATGCATCGTAATCACATTAACAGGTCTACAGAAGGCCATACATAGAAAGTGGCTAGATGGGCAGTCGTGCATTGTAAAACCAAAAATCAAAGAGATAGGAATAAAAGTTAGTCAGACAGACAGTCAGTCAGTCAGACAGCTAGCTACTACCTGTGTAGCAGGGTAGTGGAGGGAAGCAAGTCAGTCAGTTTGTTTATTGGCTTAATACTCAATCAGGTAATTTCTTGAAGGATAATTCCAGCCACAGTGAATGTTCAGCTCAGCATGCCCTCTCTCCCTTCTAAAAAATCCAGTGGATTTTTACATGCTATTATCAGTGAAGCAGTTATCATCTAACCCAACGTTTCCCAACTCCTAGTCACTTTCATTCAACTCCAATATCAAAACCAAATTTCTGAGATGGCAAAAAGTGTACAGTAACGTAATCCATGGAGGAGATATGTGCGCCTTCAAAATTTATGCCACCAATTAAAGCATTAAAAACAGTTTTGTGAATTCAAAAAACCTGAAATTAATACGAGATAGTGAGTTGCTACCTGAGGGGTAGTCGAGGTTGAGGGAAGCCAGATGTCACCAGAGTCATACCCAGAATGCAAAGCAGCAGGAAGGAAGCACGAGGAAATGCGGGCAGCTTGGACATCCTGAAAACACAAAGATGCCACCCTGGTTTGTTTAAACTCTGTGTTGGAACTCAAAATGGAGACTGCTAGTATGTGTTAATGATCCTGTGTCTCAGGCTGAGAGACTACATTTACTCACTATACGTGCTGCGGAAATGAATTTCGGCAATTTTGTGCTAACAAAAGAAGAAGAAGAGAAGAAAAGAGTGCTACATTGGCTTCGGACTCCACAGCACTGCTGCCCAAGTTGGCGACTTTGTTGACTTTTCAGACCCCGCTGGTGATTTTATTTCTCAAAAGCAACTTGCGACAAAGCTAGATACTTTTCCAGACCATGGGGAACAATGTTAATGCGTTGACTCCCAAAAGCATTTGGCCATAAATCGGTATGGATGCACATACATTTGTGCCAATTGTGTGTATAATCCAAAGAGGTCTGATCACAGTGGAGCATCCCTCTGCTCTGAGTGTAGAGCTATAGCAAATATATTAATATGCAAAACAGACAACAAAGCAGTCCTGGGTTTGTCATCATTTTACATTTCTATTCTTGATTTACACTAAAATTACTATTTAAAAATAAACTAGATCCGGTCTCCCAAACAGGAACTGTCTCTCCTAAATGGTATCCCTCCGCTACTACTTTATATAAAACACATATTCTAGTGTTTTAACCTATGTATTAACCAATGGAACATTCTTGTAAGAACACTACAATATTCAATAGGCAACCAGTTGACTACTGGTCAAAAGCTGGACCTGCCAGGATGAAATACAGTGGGGATGGAATCTATCTATCACCTTAAAATGCTCAACGACACACAGCATTTATTATTTTGATTAAGAAACCGGCCAGAATGTTCTACATCACTTAGCAACATTGGTGTCAGGTGCAGGTGCAGTTTTTTTGTTTTAGTACATTATATATATATTATATGAACTGGAATAAAACCTTTGTGAAGCAAAGTGTTGCCGAAACATGTAACCTCAGAACAAAACGGAGAGAAAATGCCAAAGGACAGGCAAAGGGAGTACAATAGCAAAATCCCAAAGCAGTCTCTGAAAAACTCTCTTCAAGACTTTTGATTTTCAAAGATGGGATCAAATTAAAAGTAAATAATAATAATAATAAATTAAAATAAAATAAGTAATGGAAACTTTATACCACACTGGGTTCTTTATTCCGATTTCCCAGTTTCTTTTAGATTATTTTACAAATCAGAGGGTTTTTTGGAAACAAACCTAACCAAACCCTTGCAAACCATTTTTTTCAGTGTGTAAAAAACAAAACAAAAAACAAACAAACTGTCAGCAGCTAACATTTCCATGCTGGCAAATGAGGAAATGAGGCAACCATGGTCAACATCAGCCAATGGTTCTCTGATTCTCTGAAGATTACTGAACTTCTGGTTATGAGAGAAAAAAAAATCAATTTTGAAGATGGGATCACACCATTGTTTGACTGATTTCTTACCTGGTCATCAGGTGGCTATGACAAGAGTTGGTAGCAGCAAGCAGCCTCTTTAGGTTCAACGTCAAAGGTCAAAGGTCAGACTTCACGCAAGCAGAGAGGATGGAAGCTAACCACAGTGTTGGGACTGAACCCTCTACTTACTCCCAGCTACTGTCTGTTGCTGCTTTTCTCTTATACATCTGCTAATTATTTCTACCACTGTCTCTTCTAAACAAAAATAAGTTGTTTGGATAAAAACCTTTAGATCTCCACTTATGTTTTTTCGTGTTCGGATTGCTCGTTGCTAGCGTTAGCAGCTCTGCGCGGGTCGACAGTTGTTGAAAATCAACAGCCTCTTGTCACACATACTTATATACCCTTGGCTGGCCTTTGCTGGCTTTAAACGCCCCCTACTCTCTCTCTCTCACACACACACACACACACACACACACACACACACACACACCCCTCACCAGATCAAACTAACTTTGAGTTTTCTGTGCAAGGCGGAAGTGCTGTTAGCTTGTTAGTGTCCCATTTCAAACACACTTAGTCATGCTGCTGTTGTGGAGAGCCGAGGATCATTATATTATTGCTTTGTGTGTGTGTGTGTGTGTACATACACACTCTGTGGCAGGTTAAACTAACATACAGTGTTTCTCTCATCGCCGTGGCTGCCTCACTTTTATTCCTAAATGCTCTATACCAATTTGGGAAAAAATAATAATTGCTGTTTATGTCCCTGTTTATTACATGCACACCCGTTTAACCTGGTTTGGACATAAACACCAGTTATCATCATGGGCCAGAAAAATCAGACTTGTTCTCTGCTTACTAACAGCGCCACAGCAGCCATTGCATCGTTACGCACAGCAACAACCAATAGCAAACAGAAATGTCACACAAAGCATAAAAACAGATTTGTTGTTCTGGTGTCCGACTAACAAATGTGTGGGGTTCCAGAGCCTGGGTGCAGTGCAGCTGAATGAAAGGATTTTAAAGTCAATCCGGTATTGGACAGGGAGCCAGTGTAACTGGATGAGAGTAGGGATGGGCATTTTAAGTAATTTCAATATTCGAGTACTCGCATAAAATTATTATAGAGTACTCGAGTACTTGCAAAAAAAAACCCCAACATGGTCCGAAATTAACACCCAAGCGAAAATGCGGGTAGGGGTCCGTGTCCGACTGGAAACACACAAGTGGAACCAAATTTTGGCTAATTTCGTAGGCTATAGGCCTGTAAGAATGCCTATTACTATCTAATGCTTTCACATTTATGTAAATTGGCCAACAACGGAAAACAAGTGCAATTTGAAATTCATTTATTGAACAACCAGGCTACCTTGTCGGCACTTTGCAGATCAGCCCTCAATTTCACCGCGCTTTCCTCATACATCTTCTCCACTCTCGTAGCTGTTGTTTGCCACGATGGTAGCTTGTACTCCGGCTCATCAACGCCATCAGCTCGCGGAAGCCTTCTCCTTCCACAAAGCTTAACGGGAGCATATCTCCAGTCACCATTTTCGTGATGAGCTGGCTAATCTTCTCTGCCCTGGTGGCATCACAACGGCGTGTGCTAACACTGCTAGCAAATGAGGTGATGCGAGACTGCCTGTTATCTGTCTCCGCTGTTTTCTCCTTGTGCTTAATGTGCAAATGGTTAATCATCGAACTAGTTGTTCTATGATACGCAAGTTTAACGTTACATAGCTTGTACTGCATATTCATTTCGTCTATTTTGTCGAAATACTTCCAAACATCACTCTTATGCCTGGTCGCCATTCTGCCTTTAACGTTAGATCCTGTAACAATGCGTGCGCAGATCTATCATTTTTGCTAGCAGTCCCGTCCAAAAAATGTAAACTTTTAATATAGAACAGGGTCAATTTACATTTATATTTATTATATACATATATGTTTTTTTTACAAAGCAAAAAAAAAAAAAGCGAGTACTCTATACGTTGAACCGTTGAACGAATACTGACGTCCAAATCGAGTACTCGAGTACTCGAGTACTCATGCCCATCCCTAGATGAGAGTGGAGTAATGTGGTCACTTTTTGTGGGTGATGAACAAAGTTGGAGTTGGAGTTAGGCAGCTAAACCAACACCATCTACTTCTTAGGTAGCAATGAATGTGTAATGAGATGTGGGTGTGTGTATGTGTGTGGGTTAGTAAGAGAGAGACGGAGAGAGAATAAAGGGGAAGCACTCAGGGTAAACCTAGAGATTCTGCTCGCCGTCTAGAGACACAACAATAGCCTTTTACCACACAGAAACTCGGGGTACGACTTGGAAATAGTACGCCGGGTTACTAGTCTTTGAACTGGTAAGATGCAGTATATTGGCTCTATACGGTGGCTACTAACACGGATGCAAGCTCAGCGGCAGGCAATTTAACACAAATCAGCTTTACATTAACACAATCAAATTAAGCAGCAAGCATAATGATTGAGGTATTATTCATACAGCATAATATGGACGCGGCGGTCCGATGCGCTTCCCAATACGCACAATTACAGCTTCTGATCAGTCAAGCTTATTTAACACACCTATTCTAGTCTCTGCCCAGAACCAAAGCCTCTTACTTGGGAATCACTCTCGAGTGATTGGTGTGTGTTTGAGTCTGTCTTATCGATCCGATGGGGTTTTCCCAGGCGGGTCTGCGGGACTGTTATCTCCGTGCACGGAGCAACGGCCAGCTGGCTTTCCTCGTAGGCAGCGAAAGATGTCAGCCACGAGTCGACCTGATTGAAGAAACGTATCCTTACGTTGTCTTCTTGGAGGGAAGGAGTGTCCTTAGCTGTATTCTCTTCCAGTCCACTTCTGCAGGTCTGCTACACGCACCGGTTACTCGTACAGTGCGTGTAAGGAGTTAGAATGCCGGATGCACAAACAGCTAATCTAATCCTTCTGGATCCAACAGTGTTATGGCTAACACTAAACAGTCTGGTCTCGTCCCGCGAGTTGAAGACTGCGCCTCGGCTAAACAAAAGAACAGTTCGAACGTTTCAGGTACCACCTTGTTAGTCGACGGGGTCGCAATAAGGGGCGATGAGGAAAGGTATCTCTGGAATTTATACTCTTGGTGACGTCATGGGGACATCCCGGGGCTCGTCCGAGTCTCGTCCAATGAGAGACCAGAGGTTGGGTTTCAGCCAGTTCGCACCTAGGTGTGAACTTCAGGGCCTGTTGGAATTTTGGCGCTGCTTTCTTTTGTTTAAGGTCCCAGCCCAGTGGGTGGGCTAGAGTTCAGGTTTCTGATTCCCTTGCTAGGCCGGTGTTTTAGGCTTTTAATCTTACATGTAGGCCTTTCCTTTGTTTGACCACATGGCCTGGCCCAACAGTGTCGTACAACACAACAAGTCTAATAAGACACTTACAGAAACACCATGTTAAAGACAACGGCGAGTTCTCGCAGGTGACCAGTCCGGCTAATGCACCGAAGCAGCTAACGCTGGAAGGTACCTTACAAATATGAGGGAAATTGGCTCAAAACAGCAGTAAGGCAAAACAAATAACAGAGAAAATAATTGCATTCATCGCTTTAGATGACCAGCCCCTCTCTGTAGTACAGAATGTAGGCTTTCGCCGTCTTATTGAATATTGGAGCCACGTTATGTCCTACCCTCTCGACATTACATTGCAGATTCTTTACCAGAAGTTTTCAGCAAGGTTTGTGACCACCTAGCAGGTTGCTTAACATAATATAATATATATATATAATCTAATATAGCTGCCATTAGTTTCACTACTAACATTTGGACCTCAAGTGTTTGCCCTATGTCACTCCTTAGCTGGAGTGACTCCAGTTTCAATTTCAAACATGCCGTATTGCATGCCAGTTTCACAGGTCTCATACAGCCGAGCATATAACACAGGCAACTGAGGAGATGCTGGACATGTGGAAAATAGAAGAAAAAAAAAGGGACAACGCAAGAAACATGAAAAAAGCTATGGATGTGTCGCGCACACGCTGCAGCTGGTGGTACAGGAGGGTCTGCTCTCTCAGCGTGGCATCACAGACGCAATTGCCAATGCAAGGAAGATTGTAGGGCACTTTAAAGCATTCGCAACTGGCCTACTCGCGGCTGGAGGATATCCAGGTGGATATGAAAATGCCATCCAAGCGCCTGCAGCAAGATGTCCAAGTGAGGTGGAACAGCACTTATATAATAAGTGCTGTTCCACCTCATTTGAACATTGATTGAGAGCCTCCTGGAGCAGAAACGGCCTCTCAGTGCTTATGCTGCTGACCACAACCTTCCAGCTATACTGAATGCCAACCAGTGGGCACTAATGGAGAAGTCTGCCATCGTTTTAAAGCCCTTTGAAGAACTGACAAGGCAGACGAGCGCCCAGTCTGCCACAACAGCTGATGTTATCCCTGCAATAACAGTACTGAAACGTCTTCTTACTCGAGAGAGCGACAGTGACCAGGGGATGAAGACTATTAAGAGCACACTTTTGGAGGCGGTGAACCAGCGCTTCAGCCAGGTTGAGACTGAGCCACTCTACTGCATTGTGACTATGGTGGATCCCAGATACGAACACAGGCAAGTCCAATTAAATACTAATTTGTATTTTTTAATGCTGAGATAAAAAAGAGAGAAAAAGCACCACATGGAAGTACTGCAAGCATCAGCCTTTGCATTGTCTTCGATGAGATCTTAGAAGAGTCTGAGATGGAGTCAGGAGGCCCAGCAACCATCTGTACTTCATCAGGTGCAGACCTGCCTCTTGGAGCAAACAATTTCGAGGTCTGACAATCCACTCCAATACTGGAAGGTAAATGCAAAATGATTTCCCTCCCTGGCTGCTACTGCATGCAGCTTTCTTTCTGCCCCATGCACAAAGTGTGGACAGTCAGAGACTTTTCAGCGCAGCCTCTAATGTCATAGAGGAAAAGAGGAACCGTCTCTCTGCGGATAGGGCTGAGATGCTCATCTTCTTAAAGAAAATCTTCATTTCATTTTGGAGTGACACTTTCTAATGCTTGATTGACAAAAAAACTAGAAAACTCCCTGCCCTACTTAATAAGTGCCTGTGTTTTATTTTGTTTTAAGATTGAGGTTTTACATTTTTGCTGCAATACCACTTGAGTGGGAGTGAAAGTTCTACTTTAATTTTCAAAATGTTACATATTACTGTATTATTTTGTTGAGAATTTTATTTACTGAAAGTTTTCAGGTTTAGTTGCTGATTTGACGTTTTGATACTAGGGTTGGGCGGTAATACGGTAATACGGTATCCCGGGGTATTTGAAAATAGCAACGGTGTCCGTTTCATTACCGTCATAAAAAAATTTCTGGCAGAAGAAGAGGAGAGAGATGCCCAACCTGCACCCCCGAAAAAAAAGATAACTTTGGGCAGTCTCTTGCAAAAAAAAAGCTGATGCGGCGGGCGCGGCAGGTCCCGTCGGACTCGGCACCATAGAGGAGCAAGCAGAATCAGAGATGAATGCCTATTGTCGCGAGCCTGTGATTCACGGAGACGAAGATCCCCTTCTCTGGTGGAAGTCAAATGGAGCCAGCCGCTTTCCGCTGATGTCGAGGGTGGCCCGAAAGTACTTGTGCGCGTGTGCCACAAGCTCACCATCAGAGCGGGTGTTCAGCACCGCAGGCGAAGTTGTAAGTCCGTTACGTGCCCTGCTCAAGCTGGAAAAAGTAAATATGCTTGTTTTTCTGGCGAAAAACCTAGAATAGGCATGAAGAATAGCCTAACGTTGCGGTCTGTAGGATGCGCTTTTATGCCCATTTTCGTTACTGCCGATTTTGTTATTTATTGTTATTTTGTTATTATTTGATAAATTATTTGCTATAGGCTTTTAATTTAATTTATTTGTACTGTATTGTAGCCCATAGACAATTTGTTGTTAATTTCATTCCATTTGGTTGACAGACGCCCGAGAATTAATTTCATGTCCTTGCACTATTTTTTATTTACCTTAGGCTACCCGCTGTATTTGCACTCAAGTTTTATATTTGTTAATAGATGACATGTTGTTAATTTTGTACATGTTTTGTTGTTATTGTTTCAATATTCTGTTGTAAATATGCAACGTTTGCTATTCCGTTTCTGATGTTCAGAGAGTAAAACTGGAACATGTATCACATTTTTGTCGTGTGAAAATCACAGTTGAAGTGCACTGCAGCCACCTTGTGGCGGGAAACGGTATAGCAGCGACTACATAAATTCATCATTTGGAATTGGCGGCTCCCTCCAAGCCATACAATGTGATTTTTAATCAGATGGTAATACCGTATACCGCGGGAAAATTTGGGGAAGGTTTAATGGTGTCAAAAATTGGATACCGCCCAACCCTATTTGATACATGGAACTGTGATTTGTTTCATTTTGAATGTTATTTATTTATTCATGTTATTTTTGTTTATACCAATGGTTTTCAAAAATAAAGACCATTACAGGAAAGAGTCATGATGATCAGATGATCAACTGCCCAATAAGCTTAACTTGCCTATACTGGATTGGTTTTAGTCGCAGTTCATGGTGTATAGCTGTATTATATATAAAAGATGGGATCGGGACTCGGTATCGGTAGATACTAAATATTGAATGATCGGATCGGGGACCAAAAAAGTTGATCGGGACATCCCTAGTATATGTATATTATATACTCACTGTTATCATAGATTTAATTCAACTCTTCATCATCACTGTTAAAAACTGCAGTCCTATACATCCTAAGAGGTCTGTTTCATATAGACGAGAAAAATCTTAAGACATACCATTCAGTAAAATCCTGAAGATCATTCATTAATCAGTTTGTAGATACCAAACACAGAGTTCCCAATCAGCCATCAGTAGCGTTTCTGTTTTAACAGAAATCATAGAACAAAACATGGACAGCTGTCATTTTGAACATGGGAAACATGGTGTATAGGGCTTTTCAATCAGAAATGTCTTCTGGACTCTGGAAGCGGAAAGTGAAGTAAATCAAGTTCTACTGAGGCAGAAATTTACACCAGAACAGAAAAATCTGATGTTTAACTGCTGGTGTCGGTCTGATGAAGCCCGGTGAGAGTCTTTGAGCTAACTTTGGGCTTAACGCTGGCTTTTCGGTCTCAAAACGGTGGCTCACAGGGTCCATAACCTGCAGGTTCCCTTCAGGCTATCAGATGTAAACAGAAAAAGCCGATCAACTGCTTCGGCACTCCTGGAGGAACCTTCTGCTTTCTCTGGTGATTTATTAGATCAGATGTAGACTCTCTGCAGAGTGAACACTCCCTGGTAGTTTCTAGAGCCTGATATCGCTAATGCGACAGATGGAAGCCATCAGGTAGCTTACATTACATATGTGGTTATCAATAATGAATGAAATTGACTGTTGCATAATAAGTGCGATATGATTCCCAGAGTTATTGGTCCAATATATTGATCCCATATTGTATCTCTGCAGCTCTGGGGAACTTGAGGCGACTGTTACATTATATTACATTACATTACGTCATTTAGCAGACGCTGTTGTCCAAAGCAACTTACAATAAGTGCATTTTGTCAACAATAGAGAAACCAACTGTGCATCACAGTCTTCATCAGCTAAGCCTTTTAATAGGAATAAGTAGCATTCGTTGAATTTTTTAAATTTTATTAAAGGTCCCATATTATGAAAAACACGTTTTTCCATGCCCATACACATATACTTTAGTCATCCTTCAACCTAACAACCCACAGAATGTGAAAAGTGAATGCCTCTGCATTGTTGCCCCAGCCTCCTTCCTGGTAAAACATGTGCTTCTACAAGCCGTTTTGATTTGGGTCCCCTTGTGACGTCCCAAGGGGAGCAATTTGCATACGCCGACCTCCAAGCTGGATAACCACTCCCACTCCCCTCTGCTCCTCTGTGCGCTTTCGGCCGCCATTGTTTTACTTCGCTACTACAGCTTAGAAGATATCAAAAGTAAGAGCAAAACATGCTAAATGTTGCGTTGTTGGCTTCAAGGCTGAACACAAAGCTCTACACTGCCTCCCAGCATCGGAAGATAAAAAGATTGTTTTTACAATAACGTTCTGACTACAGTAAACTTAGTCCAAATTTGCATGTTTGTGCTAACCGCTTTACCTCGGACTGCTTCGTAAACGAGTGTCAATACAAAGCAGGATTTACATCAAAACTGCTCCTGAAAGATGGATTTATCCCAACTGGATGTGGCCCAACAGCAAATGTGCAATCGGTAAGTGTCGCCACTTTGTGATAATATTTACAGTTGGGTACAGTCAGCTGGGCTTGACAACATGTCCCGCTTTGCTAACGTGTGTAAAGTTATGTTCCATTTTCTTGTTTGCGACATTGTTTTTATGTTTATTTTTTAATACAGTCTATGGTGCTTTGTTGCTAAATCAGTTGCCTTGTCTGGAGAGATGTGTCCGCTAACGTAGCTTGAGAATGAGAAATGGATACGGTAGTTTATGATATTTCACTCCGATTAGCATCGGGTAGTGATTTTGCTCCAGTCCCGATGAGAAAGCGTTTGATGCGGGCCTGTGAATACGAGGAAGCCTGTTGGCCACAACGACAACAGTTAACAGTCGTCTAGTTAACCAGGTCCCGAAAGGACAAACTTACTATGATCGAGGTTAGCTAGTGCCGTTAGCGGCGTGCTAATCTAGCATTAGCATTAGCGTTAGCACCAGCTCTGGCTCACTTTGTGGACACATCTCCTTACTAGGCAGCCGCACCTGTAACGTGGCAAAACACGAAGAGTACTTTGTTTATTGGGGACTCTGGTCTCCGCAAACATTGTAATATTTCACGTTCTGTCTTTGCATCTAGTCTGGTAACTCTAGTCTTGTAATCAGCTGGGGTTGTGGCAAAAAATAACTAGAAAACCTGAACAACGAGACTACAATAAATGCTACCTTTCTCTAGGTTGTAATGTCCTATTTTTTCTTGAGACTGTGTTTAGAATCAACTACATAGTAATTATTGAGGCTGTAGTTTGTGGTAATGTTACTGGATTGCAGTATATTGTAAGGCGTAGGTATTACTCATGATGCAATATCCTAAAAAATATTTGAGATAATTGGTTGCATTAAACATTGCTATTCCCTGCTATGAGGCCAGCACATTTCAGACAGTCATTAAATAAATATACAAATGTTATAACATAGTATAGGCCTAAACTATAGTATAAAATAATTTATGAATCAAAATTGCACATTTTGCTACTTGCCAGTGTCAGGCCACACTAGTATGCAATGTATATTCTTTTGTAATGGAACAACTGATGACTTCTGTGTTTCTGTTACTCCACAGATTACGTCGATGAGTTGATGGACCTCATCTTTGATCACGTCTTCCAGGACCCTGCACCTTATGTGAGCCAGGTTTTGAAGATCCCCGTCCCAGAAGACCTGTGCGCCCAGTCTGACAGGCCAGCCAAGGAGGACGTCATTGCAGCCACGTGTCTCGGGTCAATCAAGAGGCAGTCTGAACCCGACGCAGCTGGCAGCATCAGGGAGCTCACAGCATATGCACAGCACCACACACTGGTATCACTACTCTGACCCTGTGACCTAGAAAGCCCAGCACTAGCTGACAAAGGATCTGTAGGCTAGACACTGAGAAGAGGGTACACATACTGTCAATATATTTCATTTGAATACTTAGTCTCTTCTTTTGTTGTTTTGGTTATCTGGCATGAGGTCAGGTTGTAGTTGGGTGTTTTCCACGAATACATAACAAACTAACAACTAAAAACATCAAATTATAAATCATTTTGGTGATTGATACTGCACTACTTTACTACACTGCAGTAACTGCTACAGTGGAACACTCCCCTGTGTAAACTCACAGATGTAGATTTTGTAACATAATAGCAGCCCATTATGGTCCTGCATAAGCAGTGTTATGTTTTTACATGTGCCTTTTTTATGCCTTTTCTAAAATAAAATAATTTTATTCTGTATGAACAGTCAGTGTTGTGGTTACTTATTGGTTCCACATTTAATTTACATGGGTGTGTAAAGGGAAAAATGTATATAATCCCACACACACTGTCTACACTTATATGGTGCTTTATTACATTTCAATGACTGAAATGTAATAAAGCACCATGCAAGTGTAGACAGTGTGTGGGATTATATTACTTATTCAGTAACTTTTGTCCTATGCCCCTGTCACTAAAAGACTTTTAGGTGTGCTAAAGTTTTTTCTACATGGATGTGTAATAAAGTATAACAACAGTTATTTTACTCAAATTTATTGTCATGTAAAGTATTATCCAAAGTCACATGTTCAAATCAATTCATGCACAGAATGCATAAAAGAAACGTACTGCTCTATACCTCTAAGCTGTAAGGGCCCATAGTCTGCTTTATAAATGTTCATTGCATTCTGTAGTGAGAACACATTCAAACATACAGGCTGCAGACCAGGATGATCCACCATGCATGTAGGTGGATCCTGAAGCTGATTCATTCTTCTGGTAACCTAGGGAATGAGAAAGGGTAACTGTTATTGAATTTTGCTAGCTTTATAGGAACATTACACTGACAATTACGTTTATCTATATTATATGTTTATTATTTAGCACAGACAATTTAGAGTAGATGTGAGTACTGTACAAACTAATGTACAGGACAAACAAAGGTGTCAACTCTAAAAGAGGTAAGATGTTATGCACAGGGGGAATGACCAGCAGGCCTCCATGAGATGCAATGTTTGAATATTTCAGCTACAGTTCTAAAACTGTTGAGCTAGCGTTATAGCTGAATAACACTGGCATAAATTACGACAGTCATATGTCCAAATGGTAGATAGCATGGGACATAACCATATGTTTGCTGGTGTTGACTCGTGAGTATATTTGTATCCCCTGAAGATGAGTTCTTCTTTTGCGTCTTCACATCAATTTGATGTATTTGAACGTAATAACTACATAATGTCTGGTGTGGATTTGTTTCCTATCGCTAGCCAGTACAACGGCAATTGTAAGACACTTCATGGAATAACATTACAGCAGCTATCCAAGTAGCCCGCTAAAAGCTACCGACACCTACTGTGTTGACGAGCTTACTAGACAGCCTCAAACCACCGGCACCGGTGAACGTCAGGCTAAAAATTAATCAAACAAACCATACGGTACAGTTACTGTTGTTAGGAATGGTTTGTCTTCTTGGACCCAAATGCAGACACGGACAAGGTGTAAAAGGTAAAGGGGTTTATTGAAGGTAGGATTTAGAGGTGAAGAGATGAAGGCAGGCAGCCGGAGTTGGGAAGATGATCGGGGCTGGGCTGGCCGGCGAGCTGACGAGCTGGCGGGTTAGCCGGCGAGCGAAACGGCTGGCTGGAGCTCGGGTTGGTATATAGCGAGCTGGCAGACAGGCAGGAAAGCTGGGTGGCTGGCAGATGTGGCGCGGGCAGGTGGAGAGACTCATGGAGGAAATCCTGGGCACAGGAGAGACACGATCAACATGAGCAGAACTAGGTACACAAGGTTAGTCCAAACATGAAAGTGTAGAGCGACCGAGAGTGTGTCTACCACGGCGTTGGTGGAACAATCTGGCGACCACTGGTAGGAACGCCGGGGTTGATATACAGGAGGTGATGAGTGATGAGGTTCAGGTGTGTCGGCAACTCAGGAACCCAGAAGCTGGGAAGGAGAGGGAGCCACGCCCACGCCACACACGACATGCACAGACAACACAGAAAGACAGACCAGGGAGGCGGAGACACACACAGGGGGCAGGGAACAACGAGAAACACAAGGAAAACTAGAGTCACGGCAAGAGCCGTGACAGTACCCCCCCCTCAACGGTCGCCTCCTGGCGACCGACCAGGCTTATCCGGATGCTCCCGATAGAAATCACGGATGAGAGAAGGATCCAGAATGTCCCGCTTGGGAACCCAAGAACGCTCCTCAGGACCATATCCCTCCCAGTCCACCAAAAACTGGAACCCCCGGCCACGGCGGCGAACATCCAGGAGTCGATGCACAGTGTAAACTGGATGGTCGTCGATCATCCGGGGAGGTGGAGGGGGAGCGGTGGGAGGCGATAAGGGACTGGAAGAGACAGGCTTTCAGAAGGGAGACATGAAACGTGGGATGGACCCTCATGGAGGCAGGCAACTTCAGGCGCACCGCAGATGGATTGACGATCCCTTCAATTTCAAATGGACCCACATAACGGGGCGCCAACTTGCGGGACTCAGTCAGCAAAGGCAAATCCCGAGAGGAAAGCCATACCTTTTGTCCCGGCTGGTATGCAGGCGCAGGAGTCCGGTGGCGATCGGCAAAGCGCTGGTTACGGGCAGCAGAGCGGAGGAGGGCGGCACGAGTCGCCTTCCAAATGCGACGACACCGCTGGAGATGGGCCTGCACGGACGGCACCGCCACCTCCTCTTCCTGAGCGGGGAAAAGAGGAGGTTGGAAACCCAGAGAGACTTGGAAAGGGGTCATACCTGTGGCAGAGCTGGTGAGGGAGTTGTGAGCATATTCAACCCAGGGTAGGAGTGAACTCCAGCTGCACGGGTTGCGCACTGTGACACACCGAAGAGCTGCTTCCAAATCCTGATTCGCCCGCTCCGTCTGGCCGTTCGATTGGGGGTGGTAACCGGAGGAAAGACTGCGAGTGGCACCCAGCGCCTGGCAAAAACTCTTCCACACTTGGGAGATGAACTGTGGTCCTCTGTCAGAGACAATGTCTAGTGGAATTCCATGAAGCCGGAACACATGATTAACCATCAGATCAGCTGTCTCTGTAGCAGATGGGAGTTTGGGAAGGGGAACAAAATGGACAGACTTCGAAAACCGATCAACAATGGTAAGTATGGTAGTGTTACCAGATGATGGTGGTAAGCCGGTGACGAAATCCACCGCAATATGGGACCACGGACGGCTGGGAACGGGTAGAGGTCGCAGTAATCCAGCCGGAGGAAGATGAGAAGATTTACTGCGGGCACAAACAGAGCAGGCTGACACAAAACCCCTGGTATCCCTTTCCATAGAGGGCCACCAAAATCGGCGCTTGATGAATGAAAGCGAGCGATGGAGACCGGGGTGGCAGGAGAGCTTCGAGGCATGTCCCCACTGGAGAACCTGGGACCTGGCGGAGTCAGGCACAAACAGACGGTTAGGAGGGCCATTACCTGGATCTGGCTGGGTGCGTTGCGCTTCTCGGACTACATCCTCCACTTTCCACGTAACAGCAGCAACCACACAGGAGGAGGGAAGGATGGACTCCGGCTCAGAGGTTGATTTCTCGAGTGCAGACTGGCGAGAGAGGGCATCAGGCTTAACGTTCCGGGAACCAGGGCGATAGGTAAGGGTGAAGCTGAAACGACCAAGGAACAATGCCCACCGAGCTTGGCGAGAGTTCAGACGTTTGGCAGAGCGGAGATAGGAGAGATTTTTATGATCTGTCCAGACGATGAAGGGATGTTCGGACCCCTCCAGCCAGTGTCTCCACTCCTCCAAAGCCAGGACCACAGCCAGTAGCTCTCGATTACCCACATCATAGTTGCTTTCAGCAGGAGAGAGACGTCGGGAGAAGAATGCACAGGGATGTAGTTTCATGTCGTCGGCCGCACGCTGGGAAAGCACCGCCCCCACTCCCGAGTCAGAAGCATCCACCTCAACCACAAACTGCCTAGAGGGATCTGGGTGAACCAGAACCGGGGCGGAGGTAAAGAGTCTCTTGAGGTGGTTGAATGCGGCATCAGCCTCAGGGGTCCAAGAGAAGCTAGAAACAGGAGAGGTTAGCCGGGTTAGGGGAGCTGCAACCCTGCTGTAGTCTTTGATGAAACGCCGGTAGAAGTTAGCAAACCCCAGGAATCGCTGGAGTTGTTTCCGGGTAGTAGGTCTAGCCCACTCCGACATTGCCTGGATCTTAGCCGGGTCCGTCTTCACCTGTCCCCGCTCAATGATATAACCCAGGAAACTCACAGAAGACTTATGAAACTCACACTTCTCGGCTTTCACAAACAGTTTGTTCTCAAGTAGGCGACGGAGCACTAACCGTACATGCTGGGTATGTTCCTCCATGTCCCGAGAAAAGATCAGAATGTCATCCAGGTAAACGAAGATGAAGCGGTTCAACATGTCACGGAGGACGTCGTTCACGAGAGCCTGGAAGACGGCGGGAGCGTTGGTTAACCCAAATGGCATCACCAGGTACTCGAAGTGTCCCAGGGGGGTGTTAAACGCCGTCTTCCACTCGTCTCCCTCACGAATCCGAATAAGGTGGTAAGCGTTCCGGAGATCCAGCTTGGAGAAAACGGTAGCCTGTTGCAGGGGCACAAAAGCAGAGTCAATGAGAGGAAGTGGATACTTGTTCTTTACCGTTATATCATTTAGACCCCGGAAATCAATACAAGGACGCAGGGTTAGATCCTTCTTGGCCACGAAGAAAAACCCCGCTCCAACGGGAGAAGAGGAAGGACGAACAAGTCCAGCGGCCAGGGAGTCGTGGATGTACTTCTCCATGGCCTCACGCTCAGGACGAGACAGGTTGTAGAGACGACTAGAGGGCAGAGGAGCTCCAGGTAGCAGGTCGATGGCACAATCATATGGCCGATGAGGAGGTAAGGTGAGGGCTCGCTGCTTACTGAATACCTCTCCCAAATCATGGTACTCTGCGGGCACAGAGGAGAGATCAGGAGGCTCAGGAGAGGGGGAAACAGCGGACTCCCCAGGAGCCCGAGCAGATTGGAGGCAATGGGAATGACAGAAGACACTCCAACTAACCACCGTCCCCATAGACCAGTCTAGATGCGGGTTATGCAACTCTAACCAGGGCCGACCCAGAACCACAGGAGCGAG
Organism: Centroberyx gerrardi; assembly: GCF_048128805.1. NCBI lineage: Eukaryota > Metazoa > Chordata > Actinopteri > Beryciformes > Berycidae > Centroberyx > Centroberyx gerrardi. The sequence continues at coordinate 26,600,305 of NC_136013.1, forward strand.
AGGAGAAGAGATCAGATGGAGCTAAATGGACTCCCTGTGGTTTCCTGAAATGAGGAGGTTGAGGGGTACGGAACGGTGGGTGACCCGAGCCAGAAGCCTGCCATCCAGTGCATTTGCATCCAGCGTGGAAGAAAGGGCCTCGGTGGAAATGCCAGCTTGGGATACCAGATCGGCGTCAATGAAATTCGCATCAGCGCCGGAATCAACTAGAGCAAGCACCGGGATGGAATCTTCCTTCCAGAGCAGGGAAGCATGGAACTGCATACGAGTGCGGGGAGTTGAAGAGATGGTGGTATGGCTCATCAGTACCCCCACAGTCACTGACGAGCCTCCTCTTTTGGCCGAAGCGGACAAGCTGCCAGGAAGTGCCCTTCCTGGCCACAGTAGATGCAGGCGCCGGTCCTCATCCGTCGCTGACGCTCCGCTGGGGAAAGACGGGTTCGACCCACCTGCATGGGCTCGTCCACGGCGACTACAGCCGACTGGCTGGCAGTAGCCCCGAGGGAGACGGACTGGTTAGAGCTGCTACGGGAGGGGATTCTAGGGGTGCAACTAGGAGAGGAAACGGAGGAACGGCTAGCTTTCTCCCTGCGGCGCTCTCTAAGGCGGTTGTCAAGCCTAATCGAGAGGGAAATGAGGGAGTCCAAACTAGTCGTCTCATTCCTAGCCGCTAGCTCATCCTTAAGGCTCTCACTAAGACCGTTGAGAAAAACTCCCTCTAAAGACTCCTCATTCCACCCACTCTCTACCGCTAGAATTCTGAACTCTACTGCATATTCTGCTACTGACAGAGAATTTTGACGGAGAGAAAGGAGCCGTTTTGAGGCTTCCTTGCCTCGAACGGGGTGATCGAAAACCTTCTTCATCTCCGTTACAAATCTGTCATATGAACTACAAATCTCAGACTGACTCTCCCAAACAGCTGTGGCCCAAAGAGAGGCTTGACCACTCAAAAGCCCAATGACATAGGCTATACGGGACTTATCTGAGATATACGTGGAGGGTTGTTGTTCAAAAACAAGGGAACATTGCAGGAGGAATCGACGGCAGTTTCCCAGATCTCCTGTGTAGCGTTCAGGCGTCGGGACGAAAGGTTCTCTAGGAAGCGGAGCCGGAATGGCGGGCAGCGGAGGAGGTGAAGGACTGGCAGCGGGTAGACCTGTAGTCCCAGTCAGGGAAGCCAAACACTGCGCGGCGACTTGGTCCATTTGTCCAGTCAGCTGGGACACACTGGAGGTAAGTGACCGCAGGGTCTCTATCACGTCCCGGAGGGTCTGGTCGTGTTGGCCCACAAGTGCGCCCTGGTTAGCGATAGCCTGGCGGAGGGTGTCAGTGTCTGCTGGGTCCATTCTTGGCCAGATTGTTCTGTTAGGAATGGTTTGTCTTCTTGGACCCAAATGCAGACACGGACAAGGTGTAAAAGGTAAAGGGGTTTATTGAAGGTAGGATTTAGAGGTGAAGAGATGAAGGCAGGCAGCCGGAGTTGGGAAGATGATCGGGGCTGGGCTGGCCGGCGAGCTGACGAGCTGGCGGGTTAGCCGGCGAGCGAAACGGCTGGCTGGAGCTCGGGTTGGTATATAGCGAGCTGGCAGACAGGCAGGAAAGCTGGGTGGCTGGCAGATGTGGCGCGGGCAGGTGGAGAGACTCATGGAGGAAATCCTGGGCACAGGAGAGACACGATCAACATGAGCAGAACTAGGTACACAAGGTTAGTCCAAACATGAAAGTGTAGAGCGACCGAGAGTGTGTCTACCACGGAGTTGGTGGAACAATCTGGCGACCACTGGTAGGAACGCCGGGGTTGATATACAGGAGGTGATGAGTGATGAGGTTCAGGTGTGTCGGCAACTCAGGAACCCAGAAGCTGGGAAGGAGAGGGAGCCACGCCCACGCCACACACGACATGCACAGACAACACAGAAAGACAGACCAGGGAGGCGGAGACACACAGGGGGCAGGGAACAACGAGAAACACAAGGAAAACTAGAGTCACGGCAAGAGCCGTGACAACTGTGCGAGACACTCCGGCAGGTAACGTGAGATATCGTTTTTATGGGATACAAATTTGTCCGCTATGGCTATCCAGAAATACCACATAGCTGACGCAACCACATACACACGCACGGTGAGAAAGTACGAACAACACACTGAAATTTCAACCTACCGTTCAGAGACATCCTGCTGTAACCGTGTCTGTAAAACTTCGGCAGCTGCCTCCTCTTGTTCGGTTGACAGATTCCGCCTCAAAAATGTACGGTTTTACATGTTGTGTCACAGAGTTTTCTTCTACAAGGAGCTGCCATGTTGGTGTTGGGTTTTTTCCGCGTCTGCACCATCCCCCCTCACCCAGCCGATCAGGCGGCCAATCAGAGCAGCGCCTCATTATCAGAGCATCCCCGCCCACTCAGAGCAGCGCATAGTTAATGAGGGGAGAAACAGAGAGGATGGAGAGGCTCCACAGAGCCTGGATTTGTGTGTTTTTTTGCAACAGCATTCATAACCTTATTTTAAAGAGCACTGAGAAATGTTTTAAACAGCTAAAAAGAGCATAATATGGGACCTTTAAAAGAAGGGGAAGAAGATAGGTTAGTTCAGGAGGGGTCCAGGTGTAACCTGAAGAGATGTGTCTTTAGTCTCCGCCGAAAGATGGGCAGTGATTCGGCTGTTCTGACAGAAGGGGGGAGCTCGTTCCACCATTGTGGCGCCAGGGATGAGAAGAGTCGTGACTGGGATGAGCGACTTATGGCCCTGCTCCACTACAGCCATCGGGCGTCAGGCATTGCCATCAGCCGTCAGCCATCGAAGGAATGATTCCTTTACCAGCACTGAAAGATGCTCCACTGCTCGAATTGCGTTCGTGTTGCGTCCGATGGCTGCGTCCAAGCGAAAAAATCGCCGAGGTTCAATTCTTGATGGCTGACACGTGTTCTCCCTCATTGAAATAAAGTTGAATTGATTGTTTTCGCGCTCTGTGAAGCAGGGAGAACGTCACATTGGTGCAACGCTGATGGCAACACAATACAACGCTGGTAGTGGAGCTGTAACGTTAGCCCACGTAGCGACAGAGGGGCGAGGCGACCTGCAAGGGTGGAGGAGTGGAGGGAATGAGACGGGGTTTGGAACCTGACCAGTGATTGCAGATAGGGAGGTGCAGTCTGATGTACTGCTCTGTAGGCGAGTACCAGTGTTGGATGGAGTACTGTCAGATCTCTGTGACAATGACCGAGTTATGCATACTATTGCTTCATTCTGAGGAATATTGGTATATAGGGACTCAATATCAAAGGTGACTACTGTGAGAGTATCAATATCAATGGATCTGCTCTGTAGTTTGTTGAGTCTCGATTGTAGGAGGGAAGAGTCTGTACAAGTGGTTTCAAAAATTCATCAACATATTGTGAAAGTGGTTCTAGAAGAGAGTTGTTGCCTGAGACTATGGGGCGGCCTGGTACAGGAAATTTATCTTTGTGAATTTTGGGTAATGTGTATATAACTGGGATGGAGACGTTCTTACGAATCAAAAATCATTTGTCTCTGTCGTTGATTTCACCACTTTGTAGGCCCCTTGTGACTGCCCGTTCAATCTGGGTCTGTAGTTGAACACTGATCAGAGAGCTGTCTCAGGATTTCCTCTTTGTATTCAGAGTAGTCTTGTACACAGACTGCACCACCCTTGTCTGCACTCTTAATGATCGGTGTGGGGTCCTTTGTCACGTGACTTGCAATTTCGAGCTTGGCCACCATGCCAAAATTGCTGCATTTCCCAATAATGATCGTTCTTAGAGGTAAAGAGTGTTTTTAAGTGTGATCCTACGAAGGTTTGTTCATTACCTACGTACGTTTTTCAAAGCAGCACTTAGAGCGGGAGCGCGCACATGTTAGTGAAGTGTATCTTAAAGCTGCTGTGACGCTGTCAATATGAAAGGTGTTGAAGTATTTGTTGACTTGGTTTTATAATAATGAATTAATGAAGTTATGTGATATTGTGCAAATACATCAAAGAATCGCCACAGAGACATTATTTAAATTGTCTGTAGAAAGCTTACTGCCAACTGTATCTCATTTAAACAGTGGCGGAGCCAGACAATTTTCATTGGGGTGGCCAGGCTGGGTCCAGTATTTACTTTGGGGTGGCACAGAAATCGGTGTCTTGTTCATTTTTTTCTGCGTAGCGCGGCGACGTATCCAAATAGTCACTATTTTGGGTCACTCACCCTTTCATTCACTCACTCAGGCAACAGTGACTGCTAAATGAGCATCAAGCTTACAAGTGCACCATTAGGAATCACAATGGACATGCAATCTGTAGCACCAGTTTCGGCATCTGGTCTATTTTCTCTGCGTGCTGCGGCACATATTTCACAGGAAAACACCATAGAAATACACTATAGATGGTCATATCTACATTATATCACCACAGAAGCACAAATATATTAAATGATCAACTTACCAGGGTCTTCACTGTTGTTGCTGATTAATGCAATGCATTCTGGTAGCGCCGCGGTGCGTTTCAAGAGACGGGGCGTCACGTTGGCCGCTCCACATTTGCATAAAGTTGAGGTGTAGGCTACTTTATGCAAATCAAGGGCATCCAGCGCGACTCGCCGCCTCTGGAAACCCCCGAAACACGTGTACAAACTTTTAAACTAACCATTGTCGATCTAAAATGAAGACAGATTCAGCAACTGTATTGCTTATTTCTCGCCTCAAATGTTTTCAGAAACATTTTGGTGAACTATTTTCGTGATATAAGAGAAAGTTTACAAACGAGCCAAAAAAGTTTTTCCAGTTTGAAATCTGAGGGCAGACGGCCCAGCGAGTGACAGCGTTCGTCCAATCAAGCAAGGAACCAATATCGAAGCACGCCTATCAAGCGTCCAATACTGGGAAGCAGCGTGATCTCTTGCATGAAATGATGCCCCTGTGAAAACGCACCATCAGGCTACAGGCACAGTGCTGTTGAACCGGTGGGAGATGGGCATCACTACAACAGGATGTGCGCGCAGCTGAAGCGTCCGGCAGTGGTTTTGCGGCAGTGCAGGAATGGTTCCGCACAGGGGAAAAAATTTGTGATGCGGTACTTGGGGTGGTCAATGGGGTAGCCAGGATTCAGCGTAAGGTGGCCATGGCCACCCCCAGCCACCCCCTGGCTCCACCATTGCATTTAAAGCTGCACTAAGCGATTGTCCGGCCACTAGAAGGTGACAGAAACCGCAACACATATAAACCACAGCAAAGCTGCTGGACTACGGAGGCCCCAATGGACAAACCCAGCGAAGGACCGTGCATAAAGGCTAATAGCTACGCTAAACATACCTACGGGGTCGCCTGTTACCAGTCTCGCTTTACCAGATTTTTCTCCCGCTGAAGGTTACATGTCCCATAATGACAAGTGAAGAGGTAAGCAGCAAGTTTACTAGCTGAACAAGTTTTCTCGCTTGCTTCATCGATTCCGCCATTACGAGATTTTTTTTCAGGAATGGGAGGGGGAGAGAGCTGCTTTTAAACAGCGAGGGAGGAGACAAGCTAGTTTTTAAAAAATGACAAGCTACTGAATGGAGTGGGAGGAGCTTTGAGTCGGTCCGAGTTTTGACAACAAGCTTTCGAAAGAGATGAAAACAGCAACACAGCGTGTGTGGATATTGGTTTATATCATATATTATTCTATTCATATATTCTCAAAAGCGACTAGTGACAAATCTGGCGACTTTTTCTGACCATGGGAAGCAATGTTAATGTGTTGAATCCCAAAGCATTTGGCAATAAATTGATACGGCTGATACCGGTTTTCTCTACTTGCCTGTCTAATCCAGAGAGGTCTAATGGTCACAGCGCTTCCCACACACAGCGTAGCTCCCTCCCTCCGCTGAGAGCAGGGACTGTAGGATAGGGTCCACTTGTAATTGCTACCGGCGTACGCCGAAACTGGCCCGGGTGGGCGGAGTCAGCACTTAAAATGGGCTACGCCGTGGCGTGCATAACAAGTGCAGCATTATATACTGATATGCAAATTATCGTATGATATCATCAATGTCACTATCAACGCTGAAGAAAAGAAAAGTTGATGCCGAAAATCGTCAGTTGAACAGCGACTGGACTGAGAAATATGTGTAAATAAAGAAAAAGAAAAAAATAAAGAAAATGAAATTAAGCACTTGGCCTAATTACTTAAAGAATTTAATTTCTTTTTTAAATTATGATTAGGCTACTTTTGCAATGTAGCAAAATAAAAGTTTTGAAAATGTGGTGGCACGTTGTGTCAAGTGTACATACATAATGAAATGAAATGTCCGGCCCCCGGGCCATTAGCTTTCTGACAATGTGGCCCCCTGAACAATATAGTTGAATAGCCCTGCCATGTAGCACATGTTAGTTTCAGGATTGGTTAAAATGGGATTTCCCTTGCCTCTTTGATTATAAAGGAGGTGGATGTGCTATCTAAACATCGCAAAAGTATCAAAACGCCAACTAAATCCACACAATCCAAACATCTAAACGAGCTGTTTGGACTTCCGTAACTTTGTGGCGTCACAAAGGTTCGCTCATTATCATTTTCCTAAGAAAACTAACAATTTCAAATATTTTTTTTCAAAGCGGTTGAGTGGTTGTCATTGTTTATTACCGGAGAGTTATCCCTACCTGTCTGCTGTCATTAGCTGCCGATCTGTGGTGTCTCACGTTTCACTCTTGAAACGGTTAGCCAATCAGAACAGAGGGTCATTAATGAGCCTTAAAGACACAGCAACCAAAACAGCCTGTTCTTGGTTCAGAGAGATGCTGGCTCAGAGAGATGCTGGAAAATTGTTTTTGGTACGACACCACACAAACGGTTTTTAATGGACCTCAAGACATAAAACACTGGAAAGTGTAGAATATGGGACCTTTAGTGTATTTTTAGGGGCTGGCATTGTGTTTGTATGTATTATTATTCTAGCTTTCTTACTAAAACTGCCTTCCCATGCATGAAAACTCACCAAACTTGGCACATAGCTCCAATCCCATGCCAAACAACACTCACTAAAGTCTGGGGCGAATAGTCCAGATGGTGGCGCTACAGCAGCGGTCTAAAATTTAAAACCACTAAATCATAGAAAATCAACAATACATGCTACAGCTCTGTAATTTTCTGACATTATCGGCCCAAACAAGACAAAACCTTCATACACTGGTACCTATACTAAATTATGAAGTCCACCTCTCTGTTTTTATTAAAAACTGTAAAACTAATTAAATCTAACTAGTCCCACATACTTTGGAGGCAAGTGGCCCGGGGGCAGGACAAGGGCGGAGCAGAAAACCTCAGGCGGACGGCCAGGGGGCCGGACAGAGGCCGAACAGGAAACCTCAGGCGGACGGCCTGGAGGCTGGACAGAGGCCAAACAAGAAACCTCAGGCGGACGGCCTGGAGGCAGGACAGGAGGGCAGTGCAGGTCTGGACGATGGCCTGGATACTGGCGACGAAGACGGAGCAGCTCCGGAGGACGGGCAGGAGGACGACCAGAGTGGCGGAGCAGCTCTGGAGGACGGGCAGGAGGACGACCACACAGGCAGAGTCGCCCAGGAGGATGACCTGGAGACCGGCGACGCAGGCGGGACCGCTCAGGAGGTCGGCGACGCAGGCGGGACCGCTCAGGAGGTCGGCGACGTAGGCGGGACCGCTCAGGAGGTCGGCGGCGTAGGCGGGACCGCTCAGGAGGTCGACGACGTTGGCTGGGCCGCACAGGAGGTCGACGACGATGGCTGGGCCGCTCAGGAGGTCGACGACGATGGCTGGGCCGCTCAGGAGGTCGACGACGATGGCTGGGCCGCTCAGGAGGTCGACGACGTTGCTGGAGGTCAGGAAATGCAGCAAGCACCAGAAGATTCGGCTGCAGGTCGGGGCAGGTTGCGGGATCAGCTTCCAGCGTCTGGAGTTCAGGACCGGAGCCCGGCGGCGGGAGTGCAGGACCGGAGTCCGGAGACTGGAGTACAGGATCGGAGGCCGGAGACTGGAATGCAGAAAACCTCACCACTCCAGCTACAGCAATTACTGATGCCACCTATTTTGTGTTTTGTCTCGGATGTCTCCTCTTTCATTGTTCCCTCAGCAGCCGAAGACTTTTTTTTTTCAATGCTGCCTTCTCCCGAGGCACTACATTCTATTTCAGCACACCCATCCATTTTATACAGAGATCAGATCTTTTAAACACTTGGAGATTGCCTCGGCTACTGCAATGCCTTATACTCCTAGTGCTAGTGCAAAATGTTGCAGCCGGACTCCTTACCAGTTAGATAACAGTAAATAATATAAAAACAGCCTAATAAACTTTGAACTCTTCAGTTAAAAAGTTGCCATGAGTCCTGCCGATGAGAGGTGGAGTGTTTATTCCTTCTCAATACGCACTTAGCTTTCTCGGACCGGTCAGAGGCAGTCAATCTACTTTTAAAAGCGTCTTAAGTTAAGATGCTTTTCGTAAACAACTCACAAACTAAAGAGGCTTTGTAAGATGGATACTACGATCGCCTTAAGATGTTTTTGGGAAACAAGGCCCAGAGCTGTTCCTGGGGGCTTGGGTCAAACATAGAGGAGAATCCTGGAGGAGACAAAACATTTAGGCCCAATCCCAAACCAGCCCCTCGCCCTATCCACTCCCCCTCCGTTTGCGTGTTCATGTGGAGGGCCATATTAAGGCCCGTCCCAAACCAATTAGCTATAAAACCATCTGATAGCGAGTCTGCATCGATGTAGACTTACGATCTGTCTTTCTACTACTAGTATTTTTGATCATGCTCACACAGCTTTGTTTTCCTCACACTGACTTTACAGCCTCAAAATCACAGAATGTATGAAGTTTAAAACTAAAACAGGAGAATATCACTTTGTCCCTAAGGTCGCTTGACTTGCAGCAAACCCATAAATGCCTTTATGCATGCATACATAAAAAAGTCCAATTTACTTCACGTCATTCTCATGGTTTTGGATGTTATGTGTTTACAGGGACAGTAACGTTTCAACCTGTTGCCTCTTGTAAAATTTGAAACGGCAAAACAGCTGCGTGAGCATGGCATCTATCGGTTGCCATGGTCATGACTGCTTCCAATTCTTGTGGCAAGGGCATCCCACAGTTTGTCAATGTACTTCTACCCTCCCCCTTCATTAGAAGGCCCTCCACAGCTGAGAGTGTAACTTAATTTTTAGTGACACTTGCGGTGCGTTTCATTAGTCATTTAACAAGCCCTCCTTCACTTCCCCTCGGCACTTGGTGATACGTAGTACCATACGTCACACGAGTGGCGTGGAAAACTGGAGTGGCAGACCCTGCCACTGGCAGGGTCTGAGGGGGAGCAGAATATTTGAAATGGAACGCACTTGCCCTTAAGCAGGCCTAATAATTATTATTAATAATAATAATAATAATAATAATAATAATAAATAATAAAAATTACACAGAACAATGAGTAATAAAATATTGCAGATGAGTTCATTTCATAAATATGTCTAAATCCTGTAAATATTATTTGTTTACTTACATTTATATATATCACCTGTTCGTGCACCGGAAGTGACGGACGATCACAACGCATCCTGGGCAGTGTTGGGGGTAACGAGTTACGTAATATAACACGTTACGTAATATTATTACTTATCTGAGTAACGGAGTAGTGTAACGAGTTACTGTTTTAAATCAAATAATAATATTACAGTTACATTTGTAAGTACTGTAATAATATTACTGGTCGCGATGATTCAAAGAGCAACTGAAATATATCCTCGTCTTTTTTCTCAGCTGTAGGTCTGATGCAAGGGCGGATATTTCATTTCACTGTTGGGGGGGACAATAAACAGAAAAATTTCTCAAGAGCAATTCCTGAAGGGGACACCAAAGGTGCCCCCAAAAGTACTGTTGTATTAAATGAATATAGAGGTCCATTATGAAACATTTCCATAAGCACTTCATTCCTTTCTTATTAAGATTTTATCAAATTGCCTTTGATATTACTGGGGTCTTTCTACTTGGCGTTTCGGTGCACTGAAAAATGATCGGATGTCTGTTTTTCTTTTCTCTGCCATTTTAACTGACCTGGCTGGCTGACAAATAGACACACACACACACACACACACACAGTATGCAGGTTATTTACAGTAGTAGGTGAGATGCAACACCCATTAACTGAACTAAAGCTAATATATGCCTAATTAGATTTAGTTTTCCCGAAAAAGCAGATCTCTAATGTTTTGCTGTCAATGTGTAAAAGTCCAGAATGCTATGAAGCCTGCCAGAAACTTACTTAATATTTTAACATAGTGTTTGTTGTAATTATGTCTTTTTTATGAATTAAGTCTTCATTTATTTCCAAAATTATGAACAAAATTACATAGTGGCAGCCATTTTACATGCAGTAAGAAAAAAAGAATATACTTAGAACCTAATTACGTAGGGTAAGTTAATCTTAAATATTATATTATAGAAATATTACTGTTACCATCTACAAAAGATAATTTTGGTATGAAAACCCGCATTTTCATTTAACCAAGTATCCTGTATCATAAATACATGTCTGGTATTTGTAACAAACCAAACCGCTTGAAAATCGGTCAAAAATTCAGCGAGTTATGAGGATTTTAATTGTGGATAGACCTCCTGCCTCCATAGACATACATGCATTAGGAGACGCGGCTGCCCCGTACCAACACGTTGACGCACAAGATTCAACCGCGAGGTAATGGAGCGAACAAAATGTAGTCTGGTTACAATTGTGAATGTGTTTTATTCTATTGAGTGGTAGAAGTAAAGAAAAATGTCTGACACATCCTTTGTTTTAAGTTAACCTTTGCGAAGTAGCTACTTACTGGAGGTCAGCCACCACTGACACACTTCCAGAGATTGCTCCACAGACACTCGTACCGAGGGCTAATGTGTGGGGGGGTTCGGCGATGGTAGGCAGTGGACCAAGCCACTGTGAGGTATATGAGGGGGGGGGGGGGGGGGGGGGGGGGGGCGCAATCTTTCGAAACTTAAAAACGCATTTTGTGTCTATAATTAGCACAAGTGCTTTCAATGCATATTATTATATTATTTAAAATTATATAGTTATGTTTACAATGATATATTGAGGGGGACAACTCTCTGTTTTTCCCAGGAAGGGGGGGTCCGGACCCCCCTGTCCCCCCTGTAATTTCCGCCCATGGTCTGATGTAACCTCTTGTTTGCTGCGCACGCTCCCTTGCCCGTTCTATATTTCACTATAGCGCCCAAGAGCGCCCGTCATTTTTAAATCGTTTAAAATGTACCAAAAATAGAAAATCAAGTTATGACCTTTGTTTTATATATACTTAAAGTTGTCATTGATGAACTTGAACCGGAATATATATATGGTGACACTGACATGCTGGTTTCCCCGGGTTTAGTTGTCCTCCAGCGGTAAAAATGGCTTCGCCGGCTAAGCGTAACCGCTTTTAAAACCTTCTGGAAGCTGTCAGATTGTGCTGTGAGACAGAACGTTAGGTTACTTCCCGTAACCATGGTTCTCTGATAACATAGTGAGGTATCTCAGCCTATAGGAGAGCGTTTTCTAGTGATCAAACCACGGAAGCTCAAATGACACCCCGTCTGTCAAAGACAGACCAATCACAGCAGTGACAGGAGAGCCCACCTCTCCCCTTATAAATCACTGCAGTCCACAGGAACAACATTCTCAAGCGTGCGTCTTCCTCGCTCACGGCAAGGAGGGGAGTGTGCTGAGATACCTCACTATGTTATCAGAGAACCCGGGTTACGGGAAGTAACCTAACGTTCTCTTTCTAACTCCGTTCGGTATCTCAGCCTATAGGAGATATATACAACTCCCAAATTGCACCAAGCTCTCTGAAGCCGATCCTCCATCTTCAACAGACAGTGAATAATACGAGGTGTAAATCAGACAGCACCCACCTGGAGGACAGAATGAGCCAGTGAGGGCACCGTGACATATAGTCTATAAAATCGGACAAATGTATGTGGCGAAGCCCAACTTGCCGCCGCACAAATGTCCTTAACAGAAACCCCTCTGAACAGGGCCCAAGAGGTGGCCTGTAAGCCCCTGCTCTCATATGCCAGTCGGATAGCACCCACTACCCACTAAAAGACAATAATTTCATATCAATGACGCTTAATGGCTCGAAAGGCTGCTGAGACAGAGCATCGAGCACTACAGAAAGATCCCAGGACGGGAAAAGGGAAACAAGGAGCCTCCGGTGCGCGCCCTTCATAAAGCGGCACACCAGCGGGTGCTGGCCGACAGTATCTCTCCCAAAACCGACATGGCAAGCAGAGATAGCGGCAAGGTAGACCTTGATGGTAGAGAAAGCTCTCCCCTTATCCAGTAAGTCCTGCAAGTAGCCCAACACCTCTGACACAGAACACTGATACGGAATAATCTGGTTCCGTTTGCACCAAACCTCAAACACACACCACTTAGCGTTGTATAAAGAATGCGTAGATGGTGCCCTGGCGCCTTGAATGGTCTCCACTACCCTAGGGGGTAGACCAACAGCATTAACTGCTGCTGTTCAGCCTCTCACTGGCCAGGCCCAAAGGGCCATGCGCTCCGGATGAGGATGAAAGATCTCCCCGTTCGCCTGTGACAGCAGATCCCTGCGTAATGGGAGTGGCCACGTCTGGGCTGAGAGAAGCTGGATTATCTCCGCCAGCCAGTGTTTCCCTGGCCATCGTGGAGCGATCATAATCAGGGTCAGACCATGCTCACATACTCTCGCTAAAGTGGGGGATATCAGACTGAGGGGGGGAAACGCGTAAAGTAGCGCGTTTGGCCATGGGTGAGCCAGCGCATCCACACCCAACGGTGCATCGTCGCGTGCCAGTGAGAAGAACAGAGGACACTGGGCGTTTGCCCGCGATGCAAAGAGATCTACGACAGCCTGGCTGTATGTCTGCCATATCTGTCTTACCACCTGACGATTGAGAACCCATTCGCCGTAAACGGGATTCCCCCTTGAAAGGAGGTCTGCTCCCCAGCCGGTTAGACTTGAATCTGTTGTGACCATTCTCCTCTGTGACACCGCTCCTAGCAGTGCACCCAGTCTGAGCAGAGCTGGCTCTCGCCACTGGCTGAGAGCGGCGAGGCAGTCTGCAGTCATCGTAACAGGGCGGGAGCGGTGACGCTGGGGACACAGGTGCAAGGCGACCACCCATCGCTGAAAATCTCTCATTCTTAGCAGACCTAATGGAACCACCGCCAGTAGCAAGGCCATTAAACCCAATAGGCTGAGACACGTCCTGAACGGGACCACGCGCCCCTCGCCAAAAAGCGACAGGCACTGATAAAACTTCTCCATCCATCTCTGTCAGAGTGGCTCGGAAGGAGAGAGAGTCTATTGTGATGCCTAGGTACTCTATACGCTGCGTCGGTACTGGGCAGCTCTTTGCATAGTTTATCTTGAAACCTAAATCCGTGAGATGGGCTATCAGAGTGGCTGAATCTCGTGCCGACAGTGCTTCTGAGTGTGAACAGAGAAGATAATCGTCGATATAGGAGTGGATTCTTAGCCCTGAATCCCTCAAAGGGTTCAGAGCTGCTTCCACACATTTTGTAAACACTCTTGGAGCTAGTGAGAGCCCGAATGGGAGTGTCATGTACTCGTAGGCTACGCCCTGATAGGCAAACCTGAGAAATTTCCTGTGAGCAGGATAAATATGAATGTGAAAATAAGCGTCCTGGAGATCGATTGATGTAAACCAGTCGCCTGGACGTATGGCACGAGACAACACCATGAGAGTGAGCATCCTGAACTTGTACTTTCTGAGATAACTGTTCAGGACACGTAGATCTAGAATGGGGCGCAACCCCCCTCCCCTTTTTGGAACCATGAAATACCGGGAATAGAAACCCTCTTGGGTTTTTTCTCCCGGGCAATTCTGATTGCTCCCTTGCTCAGTAGAGGGGAGATTTCATCCTCTAAAACTCGAGCTGAATCCCCACTTGCTGTAGAAACCAAAATGCAGTTGAATTTTGGTGGCTGAGCGGCAAACTGCAGTCTGTACCCCCTCACTACTGTATTCAGCACCCAGGGGTGGACAGTGAAAGCCTACCACCTCTCCACTCGGCTGGTGAGAGGAGTTATGGCGCCCACTTGTGGAGAAGAGGGGGGCCGCAACGGCGACAGAACGTGCCCGGATAAGGGGCTTTGTTCCGGGTTTATATTTTGTGTTTTTAATGGCTGTGCCCTCGGCAAAGTGCCTGGATGCAACAGCCGATGTTTTATTTGTTGTGGGAAAATTGTGTGGTGTGCACGGTGTTGGGACTGTGCTTTGTGGCCACACGGGAACAAAGAAGGACCCCCGTCTCCCAGGCCTAAACAGGGCTGAGGTGGGGGGGGTAAAACAGGGAGCACGGGGTGAACTTGTGCTCGAACTGCTGAACAGCTGTGGGTCGGGAGAACACAGTGGGCGGCCACTCAGCAGTTTTTGGGACAGTGTGAAACATTGGGCCCTCTCCTCCATTTTGCAGGCGGAGGGGGGGGCAGGTGGGTCTGTCCCAGGGGGGAAAAGAACAGGGACCTCGTGGTGCTGATACATATTCCCCTCCAGTTGGTAAGGAAAATCTCTAGGTGGCCCGCCTCTTCTTCCCATCAGGGGGGTTGGAAGGGCGGTTCTTCGCGGCAGCGACGAAGGATTGTTTGCCCCACGGCTTAGGGCGGGGGTTTTTCACCTGAGGATTCTCTGTGTGCTCCTCTGCTGGGGGCCTGATGTGCCGGGGGTTGGACTGGCGCCCCCTGGCAGCAGGCGCAAAGCCCTGGTGAGGGGGTTGTGGCGGGCGATTAGTAGGTCTGCGGGGGAGACAGAGGTTAAATGTACATGGAGGCGGTGAGTCTCTCCATCTTTCCAGGGAGGGATGGGCCGGATGCCGAGGCAGTCGCATGGCGGTTGGGATGAAGGTGGGATGCAATGGATGGCTCCATGGGGGGTGGGCCGGAGAGCCCCAACTCCTCCATGCCTTGAATATCCAGCCCTGAAAAACCCTTGACGGGCACTCTGTGTCTAAAAGGCTTATCCCAGTAGCGGAGGACTTTGCCGTTGTACAGGTCCCTCTCAGCTCCTTGGCCAGTCTGGGGTACTGGCCACTCGAGGCCTAGCCTAGCCGCAGCTCGCTTGCACACATCATATAGGACGTCAGGTGAGAGAGTAGGGGCCGTCCCGCCATGAGAGCTGGGGGGCCTAGATGGCTGGGGCGGGAGGATGGCATCCTCCTCGTCGTCCTCAGGATCCTCAGCAAGACGATCTGAGGCAGCATCGTCATCATCGTCAACCATTCCCCTCTCCACGTCGTCCTCCATAGGCCCGAGCTGGCTGAGCAGCGAGGGGAAGTCAGACGTATCCATGATGTCGCCCCAGCTTTGAGCTGAGGGCTTGTTAGCCGACTCTGTTGCTGCTGGCTGAGAGGCGGTGAGAGGGGGATCACCATTAGGGGAGGCAGCGACACGTAGTCTCCTCCAGGATTTTTGCCGGCATGCTGCAGTATTGCAGACAAGACTTGGGGTTAGCAAGGGAGTTTTTGGCATGGCCAAGCCCCATGCATACAATGCAGAGGGGGTGGGGGTCCCTGCCCGAAATGTAGGATCCACATACCGCCGGGCAAAGGCAGGATGCTGACTCCCTGCTCTTCTTGCCACTTGAATCCGTGGCTACCGAGGTGGAAGCCATGGTATGGAAAAATCGAATGGGCTTGAAAAGCCGCCTTGACGGAAGCTTTTCTGGTTAGAATAGCCAAGTGCACGCTAGCAGGTGTAAAGCTGCCAAGCTAGCGGGTACACGCTCGCCGTAACGCGTTAGCTTAAAGGCTATCCAGGGAAGAGCAGACTAGCAGGTGTAAGCTATAGCCCGCACTGGAAAGATTTTTTCTTAACGAAAAATGTCATTTCCTTAACGAAAAAAAAAGAAATTCGTAACGAAAAAATATATTTCTTAATGAAAATAATAATTTTCTCAACAAAAAAATATTCAGTGGTACCGACAGCAGAGCTGTAGTCCTGCGCTCGGCAACGATGTCCTTGACGGCTCGTCTATGAACAGTTTAGCAGGGAACAGATCTGGTCGCCCTGAGGTGAGCTGGTTGTGATAATCATGGGGAAGAAAGTGAGAATGTTGTTCCTGTGGACTGCAGTGATTTAAAAGGGGGAGAGGTGGGCTCTCCTGTCACTGCTGTGATTGGTCTGTCTTTGACAGACGGGGTGTCATTTGAGCTTCCGTGGTTCGATCGCTAGAGAGCGCTCTCCTATAGGCTGAGATACCGAACGGAGTTAGAAAGAGAACCTGACGAGCCGTGTGTAGTGGAAAGTTACGAAGACATTGTGAGTTGAAGTCTTTTGATCGAAATCGCTTGTTCTTGTTCAATAAAACAAGACACAAGATCACCTTCACTAAACAGCGGGAGCTACCTACTCTCACCGCCGGAGGCGGACGCTGTTTTCCGGGAGGCAGTGTGCTGAAGAGTCGGTAGGGATGCTGCGACTTTTCTCCATATAAGTTTGGCGACTTTTTCCATATTTGTTTGGCGACAATTATTGTCTGATCTTATTACTGTGTGGGCTGAAGCGCTGGAGGTTTTGTATGTATTTTGAAAGCTTATCGTCAGCCAAGATAGGAAGGATCTGTTTTGTTGTCGACACTGAAGTAAGGAGATGCCCTGAATCGCTTTGCCATATATTTGGTACCAAATTAAAGGGGAAGTTGTGTTTTTTTACATGGAAAAACTTGTGATTGTGATTTTTGAGATATAGCTGTTTGTTTGGAGTGAGCAAGAAAATGTTGATTTAAGTGAGAATTCTCAGTGAACTGCAGCAACATTCTATAATTCTACTGGGGTCTAGAGGGTTAAAAAAGCAGCTTTGAAAATAATTTTGCCTACACATAATGTTGTTTTATTTTTCAAGAGCTCACTGTGAGGTTGTAGGCATCATGCTACTTACTCCTCATTTAGGCACTTTATTTTATTTACTTATTTATTTTTTGTTTACATTTGCTGCTAATCATAAGTTCTTAATTAGGAGTGAAGAGGTTGTTTTATCTCTTTAAATAAAGAGTTAAAAGACATTTTGTGCCTGTGTATGATTTTCAGTACCCTTCCACCGGTTGGACTTATCAGCATAATTGCCTTGCGTGAAAGTACTAAAGTAATATAACTAGTAATATAACTAGTTACCATATACAGGAAGTAATAATGTAACTTAATCACACTACTTTTAATAAGGAGTAATAAGTAATAAAATAATATACTTCTCCAACACTGATCCTGGGTAAGATGCGCTTGTGAAGTCTACATTGTTGTTGACTCGCTCCCTTGGCCCTTGAAGGGTCGATCTCAGAAAGTTCACTTGAGTTATCAGAGTAGCGGAACGGCACTTAAGATGGCGGTGGGGATTCCCCCGAGGTGAAGTCAAGGTGTGGGTGTGTGTGTATGTACGCACTCACGCACTAAGGTTTATAAAAAGTTAAATTGATTTAAACTGTTTCATTTTTAGAAAATAAATAAAAGCATTATTGACCAATCGCCATCAGCCTCCAGTAATTGTTCACCAATCAGTAGCACAGGGTAGAGTTAGTCCAGCTTGTTGTCCTCCATAACATTACCATCTCCAGTTACTACAGCAACAGCCAGGAGCAGGACTGTAGAGCCAACATGGCTGAGACTGGGAACTGAACCTTGCCAACAGACTGTGACCACATGACCACACAGGCTGCTTCTGATTGGTGGACAGAGGGAACAGGATGTAGGAGCTGGTTTTCTCCTGGTCTGGTCTGGTTTGGTATCTACTGGTCTGGGCTGTGCTTCCTAATAACGATCACTCTTAAGGGTAAATTAAACTTCTGCGTCGAATTTCCGTCGTAGCAACAGAGTTGCAACGGAGCATTAGTCACTGAAACACTAGATGGCAGTGGAGCTTTTTTAACAGATGTAATAACAGAAGATGTAGTAGTATTTCCATTCTCTGAAACTCATGGTCCCAATCCCAATGTCCCTCCTACAGACTAAGCGCTGAGCCCTCACGGACTTAACTGACGTCACCTGTGTGTGCAGCTGTAGTGCCTGAGTGTGAGAAGTCATGAGGGCTGGAAATGGTATATGAGGAATGGGACAGCACTTTGTGACATCATGTGTTGCCTTGACAATGTCAGACGTTGCTATCGCTTGTCAATTAATCAATTTATAATTGAGTTTTTGTTTGTGTTTTTGTCTAAACAGGATTATTAAGATAAAATGAAAAAAAGATGTTGATGAATAATGTTAAATTGGCCTAGGTATATGTTCTGCAACATTGCAAAGTTTATATACTGTGCTAATGGATATAGAAAATACTCTTCATTCTACTAGAGGTTAGCCTGCATTGCTAAAAAAAAAAAAAAAAAAGAAAGAAACAGTAGGAGGCACCTTGAAACCCCAATCAGTGATGCCAATCAGGTATTTTGCCAGCGACAGATGATGTCAAACACCTGCTTCGAGTTTTCTGCATGGTCAAGCAACACTCCTCAACATGTGTTTAAGATTTTGGCTTGATTAGGTGAATGGTCAATGAGTTATGGACAATTTAGTGTTACGTCCTGTTTCACTAAAAGTTTATTGTTCGATAAAAGCCAAACCATTTGGCCTATCAATAACTGTTATACAACTCTGAAAGAAGATTGTTCCAAGATTGTCCATACCAAGTTTTGTGTGAATCGTATGAATGGCTTAGGAGTTGCAAAAAAAGTGTTTCTTAAAGAATTCAAAATGGTGGAAAATCCAATATGGTGGACATTGAAAGTGATACATGGATTGGACTCAGCACCTTCCACAAAATCTATGGACACAAGAATGTTTTCTCTACGACACGTGGTACAGAAGTTATAGGCCAAAATGTAAAGTTTCTTGTTATAGCACCACCATCTGGCCAGTGTGTGTGGGCTGCCTTTCCTGAGTAGTGGGGGGCCATAGGAGCCATATATGGTTGCTGTAGGACTTACGGTTTCTGAGCTGCAGACACTTTTAGCAGAGAAAAAGAAAGAAGGAAGAATTCCTTTTATCACTCCAATCTGGCTGTCTGAGTACACAGTCATGAGCTTTGAACTTAGGAATGCTAAACCGACAGGTTATTCCAGAGTTACCAACTGAAAACCATGAACAGCCAAAGTAAACACAAAGTATATGTAGTCGCTGCGGGAAGGACTGAGCCTTATATGGTACGCGTTCTACATGGTGAGCCACCAGGGTGCCCCATGTTAGACATAGTTAAAACAAAAATACCAATTGAGTCAAAATAAATTACTCATGACACTGAATAAATACATATTTGTGATATGGAAATGCATTAAACTGATGAAATATGGATTTACAGCAATACAGGAGAATATACTAAATGAAAATTAATGAAAATACAAATTTGCCATTTAGACCACCAACGTCCGTATAAATAGATTTTCTGTTAATTTGCAGAATTTTTT
This sequence comes from Centroberyx gerrardi, assembly GCF_048128805.1. Taxonomy (NCBI): domain Eukaryota; kingdom Metazoa; phylum Chordata; class Actinopteri; order Beryciformes; family Berycidae; genus Centroberyx; species Centroberyx gerrardi. The sequence continues at coordinate 26,619,759 of NC_136013.1, forward strand.
TTTTTTCCCTAAGGCTTTTTCAGTTTTTCACCTATCAACACCAAACTTGGTACATAGCCAGAGGGCCTCGAGATACACTGTAACTATTTCCCAGTAAAATGTGACAACAAATATGGCTGCCATAAGCTAATGAATTTCGCAATGGGTGTGGCCTAACACAAAAGTGGTCAACACTCAAAGCGCATTGGTGCAATCAACACAAAACTTGGTGAACTTAATAATAATAACTTTATTTGTATAGCACTTTTAAAAAAAAGTGCTTTACATACAATAAAACCCAAGGAGACAGTGATGTAAAACTACCACAATTAAATAAATAATAGAGCTGAATAATAAAAATAAATAAAAAAATATAGCCGCAAGCGGCAATTGCGGGGTCCAAGCACAATTTGAAAGGACAGACAGATAGACAAAACATTACAGAAGGTAGAAAGACACACACAAAAACTGACATGTTGTGAAGATTAGACATGCAGTCAATTAGTTACATTTTAAGACCTGGTTTTGTGTTGGCCCGTGACTTCTGTCACGTTAATCTTTTCATGGCAACCACATTGTTAAAGTTATTCACACCGGCCAAACTTTCTATTATTTGTTCTTGACGACTAACGACAGGTCAAGCCTGGATTTAAACCCACAACCTTCCACATGAAAGGCTGATGCTTTACCCACTGAGCCAAACACCTGTTACAGGTTTACTGAGGAGAAGCTAACTAAAGGGAGAACTATTGTGATACTGCAGCCTATGTTTGACAGATTGACAGTGCTAATCACTTTATAGAACATTGTAGTGCTCTCCACTAACGAATAAAACAATAGTAAGTCACATGGGCCAGAAAAATGCTGCTGCACTGCTCTCTGTGGGTTGAAACTTCTGGCCACACCCCAATCAGGTATTTTGCCATTGACAGATCATGTCAAACACCTGCTATGAGTTTTCTGCACTGTGTGATTTAGTGTTGATTTACTTTTCATGAAACTTCAAAATGGTCACTGTTCATCAGGGACTTGAACTCACAACCTTGTAGTCTACAGCCCTGTGCTTAACCACTCTGCCAACTGTGACACTTTAGTGTTTCACAGTGGGGAAACAAAACAAAGGGACAAGTGATTGACCATAGGTGCTAGTCCAACCCATATTGAAAGCCTCAGAAAGAATATTATAACTGTATTAGTGCCCCACATTAATCAATTTACACATGGCTTTACAGACATCATCTTGACAGTTCAGACATCATTTGTATTTAGTTTGATGAAGATTGATCAAACTATCTTGAACATATCACATTGTCAATTTATCAAACTATTTGCAGCTGCACATTTCCATCTACCGTACATTCAGTTTTCAAGATATCATTACAATTTTTGGGCTGTTTACTAATTAAGGTATGACAATTTCAAAAATCATGTTGTTTTTTTCCTGTAACGTACGGTTTAGGAGGACAACACTGTGGGATCAGAGTCAGTTTTTGCTATAAACAGAGGGGGGAGACTTCAGAATCGGGGGTAGGTACCAGTGTACAAAAGATTTATCTCACTTCAGCCGATATATCCTGAAAATGTCAGCTCTCTAGGACATACGGCTGAATTTTTATGAATTTTTGAAGTTTGACTTTAATATCTGTGAAGATTTGGTTATTATGCAATAAGCCACGCCCACTTTAATCAATCATGACCAAATTTATTGGATCGACTTGGACATGATGCTAGCACGTGTAAAAAATGTCATTAAAATCTATGTAGTCAATCATAAGATATAAACTTTTTGCATTTGTAGCGCCCACTAGTGGTAGAGCTCAAAATGCTTTTGAGGCCGTGTTCAAGCAACACTGCTCAACATGTGTTTTAAATTTTGGCTTGATTAGATGAATGGTCAATGAGTTATGACCAATTTAGTGTTAGGGTGTGTTTCACTAAAAGTTTATTGTTCGATAAAAGCCAAACCATTTGGCCTATCAATAACCTTTATACAACTTTGAAAGAGGACGGTCCCAAGATTCTCCACATCAAGTTTCATGTGAATCGGATGAACGGTCTAGGAGGAGTTGTGAAAAAAGTGTTTCTTAAAGAATTCAAAATGGCGGACAATACAATAGGGTGGACATTGAAAGTGAGATATAGGTTGGACTCAGCACCTTCCAAAGAATCTATGGACACAATAATTTTCAGTCTATGACGCGGCTCAGAAGTTATTGGCCAAGGTGCTTGTTATAGTGCCACCATCTAGCCAATATGCGTGGGCTGCCTTGCCTAAACAAACAAAACAAACAGAGATATAATTAAAACAGATGGAACTTTACATAAAAGTGTGTGCCTAACCACAAGAGTGCAATACAATAGACATACAGGTACAAGTGCACTACTGTTCAAGAGTCCGGAACCACCAAGAAATCTCCATGCCCCTGAAAGAAACCGATACCCCAATCCACCAGGGCAGCATCAAACCAATCAAGGAATACAGCCAAGACACCGACAGTGCCACAAACCACTACTTCCACTCCAAACAACTGCTCCACTCCCCAAACCCTCCGCCCATCAGAGAATCCCCCATGCGCAGCAGTGACAGCCCCGCAGACGCCAGGCACTCCAGCCGACAGGCACTCCAGCCGCCAGGCCCCCAAGACATCCAGGCGAAGCCCCACCCCACGGCCCCTGCAGCACCCGCCACCGACACGATCGGCCCGCAGGGCATCCCCCACGGACCCGCGATCAAGCTGCCCCCACAAAAGCCCAACAGAAACCCCACCCAAACATCCCGAGAACCCGACAGCCAGAACCCCCAAAGCCAGCAAAACCACCACTGCCGTCCACGGCGGACCCCCAGTGGACCCCGGCGAACAGAAGGTCCAAAGAACAGACCAGCCACCCGAAACAGAAACAGCAGTCCGCAACACCATCAGTGCCCCGGCTGCACTCCCTGACCAATTCAATGCCACCCCAGCAAACAGAAGCACCAGTCTCCCCCAGGAAACACAAAGACCCTTCAGCGATTCCAAACTCCCAAATGGCAGTGCACAAGGAGTGATTCACATGAAAGCCTGTCTATATAAGTGTGTTTTTAGAAGGGATTTAAAAGATGAAACTGATTTAGCTAGCCTAACTTCCTCAGGCAGGTCATTCCAAACTCTAGGCGCCCTAATAGAGAAAGCGCAGTCACCTTTAGTCTTGAGCCTAGACTGTGGAACAGCCAAAAGGGTCTTGCCTGAGGATCGAAGGCTGCGTACCGGCTCATAAGGGGTTAACAGGTCAGCAATATAGCTAGGGGCTAGACCTTGCCGTGCTTTAAATGTAATCAGTAAAATCTTAAAATCAATTCTAAATCTAACTGGTAACCAGTGCAGATGCGCTAAGATTGGGGTAATATGGTCTCTACGTTTGGTGCCAATAAAAATACTAGCTGTGGCATTTTGAACAAGCTGGAGACATGAGAGTGATTTTTGACTGAGGCAGGCATACAGAGAGTTGCAATAGTCTCGGCGAGATGAAATAAAAGCATGAATTACTTTCTCTAAATCAGCGTGAGATAAAAATGACTTGACTTTTGATATATTTCTCAGTTATTTTCAGTTATTTTTTTATATTTCTCAGAAGGAAGCAGGACTGCACAACTCTCTTTACCTGCCCCTCAAAAGTCAGATCACTGTCAAAAATCACTCCTAAGTTTCTGGCAACTGGCTTTATATTAGATGATAAGTCACCTAGATCATGTAAAATAAGATTTCTTGAGTTTGGCTGCCCGAATAAGATCAGTTTTGCTTTCATTTAACTGAAGAAAGTTTTAGGACATCCAACACTTAATGTCCTTGAGACAGTTTCTGAGAGTATTAAAGCAATTGCCATCATTATGTCTTAAGGGTAGATATAACTGCGTGTCGTCAGCATAACTGTGAAAGGAAACATTATGCTTACGAATTATATGAATTATATGAAGTGGAAGCATGTAGAGGGAGAAGAGGATGGGGCCAAGAATTGAGCCCTGTGGAACCCCACAGGTGATGTCTGCTGTGGTTGACGATGACTTGCCTATTGTGACAGAGAAGGTCCTATTGGATAAATAGGATTTAAGCCAGTTCAATGCTAAGTCTGAGATACCTATCCACTGTTCAAGACGTTCAATTAAAATAGCATGATCTATGGTGTCGAAAGCTGCACTTAGGTCTAGAAGGATTAAGACTGAGCATTCTCCTGCATCTGCTGTGAGGAAGAGGTCATTAGCTACAAGGGCTGTTTCTGTGCTGTGTAATGCTCTACAAACCTGACTGGAATTTTTCAAAAATGTCATTAAGATATTAATTGGATAAAAACAGTTTTTTCTAAAACTTTTGATAAAAATGGCAGTTTAGAGATGGGTCTAAAGTTACTGAGATTAGATGGATCAAGGCTGAGTTTTTTTTACGGAGAGGCTGAACTACTGCATGCTTAAAGCTAGAAGTAAAAGTACCTGTGGCCAGAGAACTGTTGACAATAGAGAGAATGCTAGGACCTACAGTGTGAAAGACATCTTTGAGAAATTTTGACAACATCAGAAGAGCAGAGTAGAGGACCTAATTTGCGAGACAATATCCTTTAAAAACAATAAAGAAATTGGTTGAAAACAATTTAAAACAGCTGAATTATCTGACATAACAGAGAAGTCCCTGTCAGCAGGGGAGATCTGACATCTTATATTTTCAAACTTTTAAGTAAAACAAACTAAAAATTCCTCACACTTCTCTGGGCAGCCTTCAAGGCTGTGGCTGGGGGAAGGGCTAATGACAGAATCTATGGCTTTGAACAGAACCATAGAGTTGTGACAGTTTTTAGATATAAGGTCTGAGAAAAATGCAGCTCTTGCATCCTTAACCATTTCCTGATATGTGAGCATTCAATTTCTCAAAATATCATGGAAGATCTGTAATTTATTAGCCTTCCATTTATGCTCCGCTTTTCTACATTCTCTTAGAAAGGCCCGAGTGTTATCACTGAGCCACGGAAGAGCTTGAGGTTCATTCAACTTGTTCATGGGAGGACAACAAGCATATCTGCAATGGCATTTTCAAATCAAACAATATGGGGCGCCACAAATGCCACAAAACTGTATCTCCTATTTCCGTCATTGAAATTGCACAAAATTTGGTACACATGTTCTAGGACCAGATACTAGTCAAAATCTGAAGGTTGGTCATGATTGGTTAAAGTGGGCATGGCCTATGATGTAATAACCATATAATAGTTTGTAAATCAAAATGCATTTGCACAATCAGTACCAAACTCAAAAATGTGTACCAAATGTCATGCCAATTGTCCAAAAGAGGGCGCTGTATTGAGATTTTTAAATTTTAAAAGGCTGTATCTCACAGAATGTAAGTCCGATTGACACCCAACTTGGTGATATGATCCAGCTGTCCTAGTCTTATAAATCTGCCATGGGACCGCCTAAATCCAGAATGACAATTTTCCGCCATTTTAAATATTGTGAAAAACAATACTTTACCTAAGGCTTTTTCAATTTTTTACCTATCTGTATCAAACTTTGTATACAGCCAACACAATCGAATAAACAATATGTCAACTTGTCACACATTCAGCAGAGCAAAATGCTATGAATTTGTATCTCCTAAACTGGTAAATGGAATTACAAAAAATGTGATGCGCATGCTCCAGCTGCAAACATTAGTCAAAATGACAAGTTTGGCTGTGGTTGTTGCATGTGGATGTGCCCTACAAAATGTAGCTGAAATTGGTCTAAAATGCCATGTGTGGCATTTTAGACTAGCTGGCTAGGCTAACTGGCTAGGCTTTTGGAGTTAAAACAGATGGAAAAACAGGAAGTACAGGAACATTAAGCTTAAAAATAATATGGAAACATTAAAATACAATACAGATAAGGACAGGGACTAAGATGTTAGTAATACATAAAATACAATACATTTAACAATAACTACAGTATTAAGATATGTGTTATGTATGTGTGTATGTACGTCCATGTGTGTATGCGTGTGGGTGTGTATGTGGATTCAAAGGATATACACAATCAGTGTTCACAGGCTTATTTCAGTTTCAGCCATTGTTTTGCATGTGTGTTAAAAACCTTGAACTCTGTTAGTTTTTTAATTTCAGATGGTAATGCATTCCACAATTGTATACCTCTTACTGAAAAGGATGACTGACCAGATGTTGTTCTGCATTTTGCTGCTCTACAATTTCTACTTGTTGCACCCCTAATTCTGATTCCACTGTCTTGTTTGTTTACCAATTGACAGAGTATTTCTGGAACAAGGTTGTTTACACACTTAAAACTAAGTTTTATAAATGAAAAGTTTACAAAACTGTCAAAACTGAGTAGATTGTATTTCTGTAGAATTAGGCAATGGTGCCATCTAACTGATTTCTGATCCATCACTTTCAATGCCTGTTTATATAATGACCTAATGGGTGTAATTGTTGTTTGGGTGGCCTGGCCCCAAACGGTTATACAATATGATAAATGAGAAAATATCATGGCATGCATAAACTGCTGTGCTGCCTTAAGAGGTATATATTGTCTTATTAAGCGGAAGCAATTTAAATTTGTTTTGACAGTTTTGTACAACCTCTTTACATGTTTATCAAACTTAAGCTGGGAATCTAAATTAACACCTAAAAATTTAAACTCATTTACCTCATCTGTCTCTTTCTCATCAATCTTTATTTTAAAATTTTCATTGACTATTCTTTTTACTGAAAAGTGCATTGAGACTGTCTTGTTATAATTCAAAGTCAGATAATTATTTCGGAGCCACTGTGACACAGCAGACATTTCTTTTGAAAGCATTTCTGCTGCCATCTGAGGGGTTTTTGCTGACGTGTATAATTGTGTTGTCCGCATACATTTGACAGCTAACTCTTTTACAGCTGTCAGGTAAATCATTTATATATAAACTAAAAAGTAAGGGGCCCAGAATTGAACCTTGTGGAATGCCCATTCGGCAAGTTTGGACGGATGACTGGGTAGAGTTTATTCTATTCTTTATTCAAGATAAGATCTAAACCAAGTTATTGCATCATTTGAGAAATTAAATTTTTGGAGTTTATTTAAGAGAATTTCATGGTTCACGGTATCAAATGCTTTTTTAAAGTCCAAAAATACTGCTCTCACTATACTGCCTTCATCTAATGAATGTTTTATAGTTTCAGTGAGGTAACACACCGACTCTGTTGAATACCTTGGTCTAAACCCAAATTGTTTGGGGTGCAGAAAATGATTACTTTCAAGATAATTAATAAGTTGTTGCAACTGTTTTTTTCAAGAACCTTTGAGAGCACGGGTAAAATTGAAATTGGTCTATAGTTAGAGACCTTTTGGCCCCCCTTTCCCTTTGAACCATTTTCCCTCTTGGTCGCCGATGATATTATCATGACAAATTACAATGTAATGGAGATTCATTGCAGGGAGAAAAGAGTACTACTACTTAGCCATGTATTGTTCAACATTAACTATAGTAATTATAATTAAAAGGCAATGAACGGAGCATTCTCTTAAAGGGATAAATCAAATTTTGCTGAGATTGCCTGGTTTGTATCATGTTTTGTGTAGAATGTACCAATCTCCTACACAAAACTGCCAAACTTGGCCACATATCTTTTAAGATTACCTACCATTTAGCTTTAGAGCTGCTACAAGTTCTCATTTTCTCACTTTTGAGATAATGCTAGTCACCTACTATCACTCAACATAGTGTATGCTAAAGTGTTAGCATTGGAGCACTGGAGTGTGTAACAATCTACCGAGGACACATGGATGATTTTGGCATGTATGTTCACATCACTTAATGGGTAAGTTGACCAATGTACTAATCTCTCAAAAACTCTGTATTCCTTTAAGGGTGTAAGAGACTATCTGCACTACCTGATTAAGCCTACAGGATGCCCCCACTTTGCATTAAATATTAATGCAAACAGGGAAACAAAACAACAACCATTTCACAGGGAAACAAAACAGTTGAAGTTGGCCACAGTCTGGGCCTGTTGTTAGGTCTGGTTTGTGCTACATTCCTGTGGATCTGAGTGGGAGTGTGTCTGTGACGTGTGCTAGGGGAGCTGTCATCCCGCTGCAGCAGCTAGACAAGGTACATTATGTGTGTGTGTGTGTGTGTGTGTGTGTGTGCATGTGCATGTGCGTGTGTGTATGCAGCCGTTGTGAGCTCATGTCTGTGTATCCTCATGCATATTTGTATCTCCTTGTACATCTGATATGTATCTGTGCAAGTTTGTGTATTGTGTGTGCGCTGTGTGTAGTACATGCACTTAACAAAAAGGGCTCTATATCATACCAGAAGATGGTTCTTTAGGCCATACTAGAACCCCTTTTGGTGCTATAAGGAACCCTTTTTAGAAAGGTTTGTTGTACCATACTCAAATGGTTCTACATAGGACCCTTATATTGCAGCAAAGAACCCTTTAAGAAAGCAATAAATGTTCCAAACCAGCAGTATTAAAAGGGCTTTCTAAGAACCTTGCTTTGTTCCTTATTCTGATTTGTCAGTGTTTTTTTTATTTTTATTTTTTAACTGTGCTATGCATTTTTATGTAAAGGTCTTACCAGTCTAAATCACAAAGTGGGGCTGCAATAGAGAAGAACGTCACATCTCATTTGCTCAAATGAAATTCTGAAAACAGTTACCTGTTCAGACGGTTCTTTACAGTCTTTACCGTTCTATATAGAACCAATACCCTTCCCAAAGGTTCCTTGAACAATCCTTGTTTGTCTGTGTGTAGTGTAAATAGGATTTCTCATGAGTGTGTGCATTCGTCAATATAACGGAGGGAAGGTTACCTCCTGGATATTAATTTTGCTGGCTGAGTAATCCTTCAGATATGACTCCGGTTAGAGAGTATGGTGGAGACCTAAGGCACCTATGTTGAGTGGAAATAACTCAGGTCGAGGCGTCTGATGCAGTTAACATCCTTTACTGATGGTGGAATGGGTAGTGCTACCAGTGGTCCGCAATGAACAGAAATTACAGACGAAGAGACAAAGTACAGGATTTAGTAAAATAATGTCATTACCATAATCTACATAGGGATAATATCAAATAACATCAAACTAAACATTCTTATATGGTTTAAACATTATAAGCTCAGAGTGACTTGATTCTATCCTACCACAACTGAAACAGCAGCCTGAAGTAGCTAGCAAGACTTAGAATGGCATTTCCACAATTTGACATAATATCAGATTAATCCTCAATTACCGATTACCATTGAAATAAAACAAGAAATATATATTTGTATATATAATTCACCAACCGGGTAAACATTCATGCATGGCAACACACTGTTTCAACATCCACCATCCACCAAGGAAACGAAGGAAATAAAACGATCTGACAACATGTGCTACTCAATGAGTAGGCGGGGTTTCCTAGTCAGGTCTGCAGGGGCTGTGTCCTAGCAACTACCTAGCAACAGTGGCAGCCTCATTTTCATCCATGGGACTTTCGCACAGCCGCCCCCAAAGTTATAGCAGTTGTAACTTTGTACACACAACAGAAAGTCCATCAGCATATGGACTAAATAGAAACATCATCACCATCTTCCTTTATGGCAGGGAGTCTAATCAACCGGGCAACAGGTCGCACATATTCCTTGTCATGGACCTGGATGGCTGCTGATCGGGTGCGTCCATCATCTCCGGGAAAGGTCTGTGATACTCTTCCTACAGGCCAGAGTGCTCGAGGATGCTGAGGATCAATAATAAGAACCACTTGACCGACTGCCAGGTCTTCCTCATCCTTCTTCCACTTCTTTCGCACTTGCATGTCAGGTAAGTAATTCCTGACAAAGTTGACCCAGAAATGATCCGCGAGGATTTCGCTCTGCCTCCATCGGCGGTTTCCAAGTGCATCACTTGCAGCATACATGGCCTGCAGAAGTGATGCGTCGCGACGGCCCATCAGAAGGATATTAGGCGTGATTGGATCCGGATCTGCCAGGTCGGATGACACATATCCCAGAGGCTTTGAATTGAGCACACCTTCCACCTCGATTAGGACTGTGCGTAAAATGGCTTCCGTGACCACTTGGTCTCCCAAAACTACTCGCAGAGCAACTTTCACAGCCTTTACCTCTCTTGCCCACACTCCTCCGAAGTGCAGTGAGTTTGGTGGGTTGAAACGGAAAGCAATCTGGGGCATGGTGAGTTGTTTTTTAGGCGCCACACGAGATCTTGCCATGACGAAGGTTGTATGGATATGCCCTTGTTTGTCAATAGACCGCAAGTATGCAACTGCCCCGTAGGCTCTCTCCGACGCGTCACAGAATACGTGGAGGTCCCTAGTCAGTGCAGCAGAGTCGGCACATGGTGGGTCGTAGCACCGAGGAATCTCCACTTTGTTCAGATCACGTAGCTCGACTTCCCATGTTTGCCATCTGTCCAGTAGGTCCTGCTGCTGAATAGGGTCATCCCAACCACGCTCAGTTTTCCAAAGATCTTGTACCAAAACCTTGGCGCGGGTAGTGTATGGAAGTAGGTAACCCAACGGATCATATTGGGATGCAAGCACCTTGTATATGTGTCTCAAGGTGGGCCGGGAAGATTCCAGGGTTCGACTCTTGTACCCTAGGGTGTCTCGTAAACAGTCCCAGCGCATGCCCAAGGTGGGTTTCTGGAGGTCGGGGCTTTCCTGAGAAAGCCACAGCTCACTGCTTTGAGATCTAGCTTCACGGGGCAGGTGGTCGATGACAGCGATGTCGTTGCTTGCCCACTGTCTAATCTCAAAGCTGCCCGCAGAAAGCAGTTCCCTCATCTTGTTCACCAGGTCTCGGGCTTCAGTCACTGTCCCAAGACTCTGCAGGCAATTGTCCATATAGAAAGCCTGTTCGATAGACTCCAAGATGTCTTCATTGCCTGCCTTGTTGTCTTGGACATGTCGCTGCAGTGCGTAGGTGGCACAGCAGGGACTGCAAGTTGTGCCGAAGGGCAACACCTGCCACACATACACTGTTGGTTCTTCTGTCCTCACCAGATCCCTCCAAATGAAGTGGAGCAGCGGCATGTCAGCGGGAAGAAGCCTCACCTGGTGGAACATGGCTTTGATATCGCCACTGACAGCCACCGATCGCTGGCGGAATCTAAGGAACACTCCGAGGAGGGAAGGACCGAGAGACCTGGGAGCAACTAACTATTCAGTGACTGTCCCTTGTAGTTGAACGAACAGTTAAAGACAATCCTGTCCTTACTGTTGTGTGAGACTGCTTGATGAGGCAAGTACCAGGACTCCTTTGAGTTCTCGACTTCCTCAAGTGGTACTTTTGCCACATAACCATTCTGTTCCAGTTTCCGCATCTCTGTGCAGTAGACTTCTGCCAGCCTTGGGTCCTTGAGGAGTCTTCTTTCACAACATTGGAGGTTGGGCAGAACTGCCTCCTTTGGGGCCTGCAGATCCTGGCGGTTAGGTTGGCGAAGGAGGGGAGTCGCATAACGACTTACTCCTTTCACTTTTATTTTGGTAGTGGCTGATGCTAGGAGCTCCAGGGCTTGCTGATCTTGTTTAGATCTGGTCACTAGCTTCTTGTTGAGATAAGGCAATACATCGATCTGCCACAACTTCTCAACATGGTGACGGAGCTCAGCTTCTGGGGTGACTACCTTAGTGAAGAGACATTGCTGTTCGTGCCCTGGGCTCTTCAAGAGGCTTGTGGGGCCCTGCAATGCCCAACCAAGTCTCGTCCGGACTGCAATGAGGCCTCCTTGTGGACCACTACTCACAGGCTGTAAGGGCACCAGTAGGTGGGCCATGTCGGATCCAATGAGGATTTGAGGCTGTGCTCTGTGCACTGGCTCAACAGGATACAAGTGCTCAGATAGCCCTAGGTGATCAACGGGGAAAGCGTGGTGTACCCAGTACCTTTGTGGGGGTCCTGAAGGACGTCTTGGCAGACAGTTCGCAAGGGTAGGGTTTCTGGAACAGACTTCAGTTTTAAGCTCTCTACAGCTGGCTGCAGCACAATGCTGCACTCCGAACCGTTGTCGAGGATGGCGTATGTCTCCATAGATTGTTCCCCATTATGGAGAATGACCTTTACGATCTTCAGCATCACCTTATTTGGACGACTAGGACGATCCATATACAGCTTCTCAGATGCAAATTGGACTATGAGAATGCTCTGATGGCGCTGCTGTGCAAAATCGTGTAGGACAGTCAGATGCTGTTCCTTGCAGGTGTTGCAAAGTTTCCTCAGGGTGCAAGAATCCTGTACATGAGCACGTGCACACCGCCAGCACCGTTTGTGCTCCTGGATCCACTTCACCTTTTGGTCAGTGGAGAAGGCTTTGAATTGGGTGCAAGCGCTGAGGAAGTGATCCTTTGTGTCACAATATGGGCAATAAGGCCTGACCTTATTGTCCTTCGTAGGATGCTGATAAGATGGACCTTCTCTTCTCTGCTCTTGGTTGGTGTTGAGATAGATTGCTGTGGTCTTCTCTTTGAAGCGGGTGGTTGTGCGCTGCTCCTTTCTAGAATTAGGTGCACTCTCAGGGTACAGATCAGCAGCTCGACTGGCTATCCGTTTGGCCTGTGACTTCATATGTAGCCATGCGGCGAGATCAGGTAGGGCGTAGGTCTTATCTGTGCCGGTCTGTAGGATACCACGAGTTAAGCAGTATTCCACAAAACTGTTTCTGTATCCGGCAGGCATCTTACTTAAGAGCCAGTCGACATGTGAGCCGCACTTAAGCTCGTATTCGTTAGGTCCCTCCAATGTCTTCAATATACCCACCAAGGAGTGAACAGACAGTGAGAAGTTGTCAAAAGCTTCGGCGTCACCATACTTGATTGGCGGAGAGGTCAGTATACTGCCTAGCTCGCTTTGTACTAGCTGGCGTGGCTGGCCATACTTCTCTTGAAAAGCATGGAAAGCTCTAGTATAGGGCTCTGGGGCGTGCATGTATGCCATGGCAAGTTTCAAGGCACTCGGGAGCTTTAGGTGGCCAATAACACCTGATATTTGTACTGCTCGTTCAGGTGCTTGTGGTTGCTCATGAGATTGTCAAGAGCCATCTTGAGGAGTGCGAAGTCGCTCTCTTTGCCGCTCTCAAAGGTAGGCAACGTAGGCTTCGGAACGCCGTATGATGAAGCAATCAGCAGGTCGAGGTAAGGTATAGGAGCAGAACCAGGTGGCAGATACACCACAGCAGATGCTGCATGGTTAAGTGCAGCATGGTAGGGCGGAGCAGGTTGGTGACTGCTATGAATGGGACCTGATGGCTGGATACCCTGAGGGGCTACATAAGGAGAGAATGGTGGTGGCCTACCTATGGCATCGGGAAGAGACTGCAAACTACATGCCGCAAGGTTGGCTGGATCTATATGTTGTTCAGAGAGAGGAGGAGATAACAAAGGGGATTGAGCAAGGTTATCCTGGAACTGGGGATGCGAAGATCCTCTAAATCCAGGAGATGGCACTCTAGCATCCTCGATACCGGTACAAGCAGCAGGGCACGCTGAAGCCGAAGACTGATTATTGGACACTGCTACATACTCAACCCGTGGGGCATGCTGGTTATTGGGAGGCGTGGAGTGAAGGGGATAAGCAGAATAAGGGTGTTCCTTATGCTCCTTGGGGTCTCCATCAACTGCCTGGAGGTTGCAGCCCTGAACACTTGATGTTAGTAGAGGCTGAAACTCTGAAACAGCAGCGCAGTCAGTCGTTGGCTGTTGGAGAGGTACGTTTCCAGTATCCTCAGACTGTGTTGGGACAGTGGAAGAACTCTGCTTCACTTGCAACCCTGGACGCTGTGGTTGTGTCTGCTTACCAGTACCTACAGCGGCATCTGGGACTGAGGCAGATGCACTTACATCTCTATCCTGGAGCAATGAAGATACAAGTCGCGCTCTCTCAAACTCAATCTCTTTCATCTTGAGGCGACGATGCTGCTCCATTCTTCTTGTAATAACCTCCCGGTTCTTATGGGCTAACTCTTGGCGGAGCATTGCTTCTCTAGCTTGAGCATCTAAACGCTGGCATTCCTGTTCAGCATGGTCTTCCTCCTCAAGCTGTCGATGTAGCTCCTTCAGTTCAAGACGTTTAACCTGTTCATTCAGCACTGCAACCTGCAGGGCTGTGAGACCACTCTCACTTATCCTACTGGAAGATGAAGAGGCGCTGTGTGTGGGTCAATGATGTATAAGGATTTTCAACAGGCCAATTTTAAAATACAAAAAATAAGAATATCTATTGCAATTGTTCAAACATTAAGAATACTGTGTACACATAAATTCATATTAAAATTTTAAATTAAGTGATTTGTGTTTTTTCATCTAGATGAATTGGCTGTGGCCTTAAAAAATGTCATGTGGTGTGACCGTGATTTATCTTAAAATTAATTCATTTCCTTAACATGCTTAACATTTTTTACAAGTTCTCAGTAATATAAAGTGTTTAGAAACAAAGTATTTGCATTTCTTTTGAGTTTTTGTAAATAATGATCTCATATTTTTGTTCTATAATGTCACAGTCGCCTTCTTAAATGTAGTTAACAGACTTAGTTTTCCTGTAAATCGCATAAAACTGATAAAAATGTTTAAAAAATACCATTCACTTAAGCATACTGTATCAGTGATTAATATTTCAGCCACAGAAATTTTATATTTTATTTTGAATTTAATACAGTTATTGCTATTATTGGTTGCACCACATGATGAGTGGTCACTCCAAATGACATGAAGACCTCATATCGTTAAAAATCTATTTAAAGAGATCAATAAACAATAAATTCCATACAAAAAATAGATTTAAACCAGATTTTATTAAAATTTCACAGAATTTTCATGAACACAAATATTTCATAAACATTTTTTTTTATAAAAATCTCATCACAAACATTTATAAGTGCAGCACAAATTCACGGCTTTGTTTTGAACAAACATTTCATTTAACTTGACAATGGAATAAATACATTTTGATTATCAAATCATTTTGATCAGAACCATGTATTATCTAATCATGTAATCATGCCTCATCACAAACAGTTTTAAGTGAAGTGCACATTCGTGGCCTTGTTGTGAACAAACATTTCATTAAACTTGACAATCATCATGCTGCTGATGGGTATTTGGAATGTCCGCGTGAAAGTGGGGCATGTGGTGTTAACTGCAGGCATATCTTTAACCCCAGGCATTTCTGAACTTTGCCCAATCTTGGCTGCTCAACTTAGAGTAGCGTGAGGTTGCTGGCTCAGGTTCTGAGATGACAGCATGAACACCTTTCTTATAGTAGAAAATTACATCTGGAGTTTGTGGCCACTTGAATAAGTTCTTTTCACCCGACTGCCGCATGGAGCTAACCTGGACTTCCTCTCCCACAACCTCAAGGACCTGGCCTACATATGGAAGATCATCATAGGTTACAATCACAAACTTGCCACTCAAGTCTTGAACACTAGCTTGTTCCCTTGGTGGCTCTGGAGTGCTTGAGGGATCCTCAGTGTGGCACATGGTGTCCCTCAGGTCTACTTTTACTGGCTGGTAACATAGGCATGTCTTCATTTCTGCATGCTTGCAGAAGCATGACACCTCCCTATGACTAATTTGTGCAGCTTGTGAAGACAAAACCTGGTGTATCTTTAAGGTGCCCCTCATAGCCGTCAATTTGCCTGGAATCAGCTCATCATATTTCTGAATGCTCTCTTCGCTTACCCAATGGTGAGTTATAGTTGACCCTGATTTTTTGGCCAGCATCTCATACAAGTCCAGTGGAGTCTGCAGCTTGCCTCCTCGTTGAACATAAAGATCTGCATCCCTCTTTACGGCACCACCAATGCCATCCGGGGCACCCTTTCCATGGGACTTTTCTGAATAGTTCCATGTAACATGCTTGAACCCAGAAAGGAAAGGCACAGTACTAAGGAGGTAAAAGTTTGCTTTGTTCCTGTACTGTGTAACGGGTCCATCACTGATTACATGTAGAACTGTAATCTGTGGGCAGGTTGCCCGAAGCTCTTTCAGTATGGGCTCCAGGTGTGCCCACACTGCCCGCTCATCATGGCGGAGGCTGTCTGACAGTGTTGCATACGATTTGGTGCCATGGACTGTGTAGAGGACAGCAGTGTGTATTGTGGCCTGCTTTCGGCTGCCTCCAAAATGATAAGCTTGTATTTCTGTACTCATCTTGCAGTTTTCCGAAAAATCAAGCTTCAGATTCAGTGAGATTTTGTTTTAGGTCACGAAACTGTTCTGTTTGGTGGATCCAGTTGAATTGATGTATGGCTAAAGCTTCTAGCTTTTTGTGGAACAGCTCTTTTAAGTCCTGGATTGTCCCTGTGTATGTTTGTTTTAAAACATTTGCAAAGGTTTTATCTCCGTTCGTTGAAGTTACCCGCTCCCATTGTTCCCAAGAAACCTCAGTACAGTCTGTCTCAGGAAATTCAACTTCGTCAAAGCAGCACTTCGGACATACACGATCCATGCATGCTTTGTTTTTAGGGTCACACACAATCATACTCACTAACTCTGAGATGCTGGTTGTCTTCAACAGCCATCTCCTGGCGAGTTTGTTAACCAATAGCTGGACATTCTCATGTTCCACACATGCACATGTATCTCTATCCCTGGTCTTCGGCTCTGTGATATAAAAAGGCCGTCTTCTGGCAAATTGTCTGTAAGACATGGAAAGATGCTGTTCCACCTCTGTTTTATACTGTGCATGGAGCTCAGTGAGGGGCTTTGTTAGAACTCTTCTTTGCATTTTCTGTTTATTTTTGGTGATGGTGTCTTTTTTCCCAGCTAAAAGACGACTGTTTTCATCTCTGGACAGAAAATTGATAACAGCTTGCTTTCTCTCTGATGACAGTTTCTTGCACCCCCTTCGCTTGAATTTTTCACTTAGGCCTACTCTTTGTCTTGCCATTAACCTCTTCTCACTCTTTCTGAATTTATCTTTTAGTTTTCTCATCTCTGCTAGCTGTTTCCTCAGATGTAAGACCTGCTTTTTCAGTTTACACTTCTCTTTCTGCAGTCTTTTGCCACGTTTCTCTGCTGAAGATGGATTCCTTCTCTGATCTCTCTCCGTTGTGGAGGACACTGGTGGATTAAAATCCTCATTCAGAGGTATGGGGTCTACCACAGCTTGACCTGCATTTTCTGGCTGCTCTTGTGCTACATCTACATCAACCAGAACTGGTGGAATGTTCTCCATAGATGGCGGTGTAAGGTCTAACACAGCGTTTGCCATCTTTTTCCTTTCCCTGTAAGCACTGGATGCAGCCCTCCATTTCTCTCTCTGTTTCTTTTTCTCTCTCTCTGGCAGCTCACTTGACTTTACATATGGACTGTTTCCCTGCCGTTTTCTTCTCTGGTAGCTGAAACAGTAATGCAATATAGCGTCATGCCATAAATCTACGGTGTATAGCTTATTTTATTTTGGACTAATGACAGATGACAGCAGATGAACATGTTAACGAAAAAATGCATTTCCTCCAGGTAATGAAAAACACACAAGAGCAATATGTACTTCATGTTGCTTTATTTATAGTTTTCATTTTTAACATTTTTTAACATACCTTTCTCTTCTCCTAGCAAGGTACCCCGCTCTTGCTGCAGGGTCAGAATTAACACGCTGCCTATGGCGAGCGGTTTTTACTTTGCTTGGCAGTGGCATCTGGTAAAATAGATCAAAACTAAAAAAAATAAATAATAAATTACTAATAAATGCATAATTACCAAATTACATGCTCTAAATCATTTTTTTTGCATTTTTCTCCTGATATTGTACAAAGATTAAACATAAACCGTTGTTTCTGAAATATTAGAAAAAAAACTGCCAATCTAGGACATATATCTATCATGGAAAACACTCTGCAATGGTCGCACCACATGAAATTTGGTCGCACCACATGATATTTTCAAGTTCAGTCAAAATTTACAGGCACAGAATTGGCCACCTAAACAAAACAAGCTAGCTTCCCAGAAAAGGTCACTATGAAATTTATAATCAAAATATATATTTGTAGAAATAACTTAATATTCATTGTTTTTTTGAGGTCATACCACATGATATCCAAATGTGGCAACTACATACCAGCCGTTAAAAAGGTTATTTTTTTCCAAATTTGAGAGAGAGTTACAAACCTGCTTGCTGCTTCCATGGGTCCTTGGCAAACTGGTATATGATGCAACATCCTGTCTTTGAATAGATTACAAAATAAAAGTCCCAAAGTGGTCGTTTCTTGATGGTCGCACCACATGATATTTCATAAAATGGACATCATCGGACAAAGTTTGTTTGTATATTATGATGGAAATATAAATACAAATGCTTTGCAATTTTGTACAGGACTACAAAACACTTTGGAAATCATGCCAAATAGGGCAGAAAATAAATTTTAATAGATTTAGAGTAATTTCAAAGAAGTTTTCAAAACAGCAGTCATGGCCAGACAGCCACATATAAATTTGCCTTGAGGACCCTAAAGGTCTGCCTGGAAAGTTTTTTAGATATTTTGAATTTTTTGAAAAACAGTTTTTGCTGATAGGCTTTTTGTTTTTTTTGACAAATTTACACCAAACTTTCAGCATAGCATTAATGGACCAAGATACACAAACTATGTATAAACAAACCCATTCAGATGAACAGTATGGCCACTATTAACCAATGAACTTGAAAATGGGCGTGGCTTAACACAAAAATCACCATAACTGCATGCCCCTTGGTCCATTTATTAAGGGATGTATTTGGACCATGTCCTCAAAATTTCATTGGAATAAGCCAATAGGGGCCGCCGCAAAGGCCAGAAAACTATCTCCCAATCCAGTTGTTGAAATTGCATGAAATGTGGTACATATGCTCTAGGACCATGTACTAGTCAAGATCTGAAGTTTAGTCACCAATGCTGAATGTGGGCGTGGTCTATGGTGTAATAACCATGTAGATCAAAGTACATTTGCAAAATCAATATCAAACTTTGCAGCCTTGTCTAGAAAGGCATTGTGTACCAAATTGCATGTGATCCGGCCTGAAGGGGGCGCTGTAGTGACAATTCAGGGAGAGGGGAGAGGGTATTGTGACAATTCACAGCACCCGCTCCCCTCAAGCTTGCTGCCATTACACCGATCCTAAAGAAGCCTGGCCTAGACTCTGACAACCCCAGCAACTTCAGACCCATCTCAAACCTCATTTCTTTCAAAAATACTGGAACATGTTGTCGCTACTCAGATCAAACAATACCTTCACCCCAACCAGCTATATGAAACATTCCAATCAGGCTTTCGAACACACCACAGTACAGACTGCCCTGCTTAAAGTCACCAATGACCTCCTACTCTCCTCTGATTCCGGCTCCCTCAACATCTTCCTCCTCCTCGACCTCAGTGCAGCCTTTGACACCATCAACCACACCATCCTCCTCAGTCACCTGTAACCCTGCATTGGCATAACTGGTTCAACGCTCACATGGTTCAAATCATACCTTTCCAATAGATTTCACTACATCTCCATCAACAACTGTAAATCTGCCACCACCCCAGTCACCCATGGTGTCCCCCAAGGAAAGAATCTACACAATACCCATCCCTACATGTTTGTTGCCATTGCTAATGTGTGAGGTTAAAGGGATTAATATTAATGTTGTTGTGGATGATGATGATGGTTCTGCTCACACTGTTAAACTTCCTGCATGGACAGATAACTGAAGATCAGCTTGTTAGCATGGTTAGCATTCCTCACTGAAGCCAATGAATACCACTAGCAGTAATGAGAAATGCTAACCATGCTACACCACATTTTAGCCTTGCTGAGAGATGAAAAGATAAATCTTACCTCTTTAGTGTGACATGGTATATCTTTAATGTTGGTGATGATGATGATGATGATGCTTTTGTTTCTCTTTCTGTCACTCTCTCATACAGACCAGAGTCAGGGGCGTGACCCACAAAGGCTGTTCCCATCAATAGGAAAGCTCCATTGCACAGGACAGTAACACACACACACACACACACACACACACACAGTGGACAGGTAGACAGACAGTCAAACTATACTGACATAGAGGACTGAACCTGTGACTGACAGATCTAGACCCTGCCCCTCTGTCAGCCATGTTGTTGCAGAGGATACTGCACATTACTCTGGTGGTTGGTGTCTTCCTTGTCCTCATGCTCGCCAGTCAGACCGTCCAGAGGAGACACTTCCTGCCCACCAGAGGAGCTGGCAGTGGGAAGACTGGTGAGGGATAATAAGTATTATTATTATTATTATTATTATTAGCATTAGCATTAGCATTATTGTCTGAACCAATGTCGCAAGACAACATCATGTACTATGTTCTTGCCTAGCGATCAAAGTGATAATTACTGTCTATTATTTTTTGTTAGTAGTACTAGCAGAATCATTAGTATAGACACAGTAGTAGTAGGAATATTAGTGTTGTAGTTGTAGTAGCAAAAGTAGTAGTATTGTTTTAGGATTAGTTTAACTATTACCAGAGGTAGGCAATATTTTTTCCTTAAATGTATCTGAATTTCATAATTTTTAAACAGTTCTGACAGTTCTGTATTTACTGGGAGAAAGCCATTATAGTAAGGTTTGAATTCTAAATAGTAATTTTACATTAGCCAAATTTCCCATGTGAAATGGAAGTTATAGAAAATGTTAAACTTGAAAGGATGACAGAGTTTACAGATTCTTCATTTTATTTTTTATATTTTTAAAATGCAAATTACATAGATTTTATTAAAATACACTGTAACCCTTTAAATTACAGGCCATTAATTACATAGTATGACTGGAAATAACTAAGTAATAACCAAGTAAAATAGATGAAATAACTAGTTGTAGCATTGGAATGACATGTGTCATGCACCATTAGGTGCCCAGTCAATATGGGCTTACAAGACACTACAATATCACAGCGTACACACAGTACGTCACATACACACATCTAAGCAATCAACAGATTGGATACAAATCAGGAGTTTTTGTATATACTGTGATCCTATGGATACACAACTATCCATAGGATCACAGTATATACAAAAACTTAGGGGTACAAAATACTAGAAATTTTGCCAAAGTAAAAACCTCTTCTTTGAAAAGCCATTTTAATATATTACCTTCACAAGACCAGAACAAATCAGGATTTTTTTGTCTTGCATTTTTTCAAATACAGAATGCCTCAGATCACTATACCTTGTACAATAAAAAACAAAATGAAGTCCTCAATAACACCCAAGTCACACAGAGGCAGGGGCAGGGTGCTAGTTCTCAACTGGATGCACATGGACCGTTGTCTTCTTTCTAAATTATTAATAATATATGGCTCTGTATAGAATTCAGACTTGATTTGAGTATAAGTTGTAAGCTTTTGCTTTTTAAATATATTCAGCTCTCATTGTTCCATATGCCGGAGGAATAGTTTTTCCCTGAAGGAGCTTATGTTACACTGCAGGTTATTTCTAGCAATGTGTTGTAGTTCTAGATTAGAAAGAATTGAACTAATTTCTTTAGACCATGGTAACAATGTGCTCTGTCTCAGATAAAAAAATTTTTTTCAGCCTCCCCTCTGGCAACTGAACTAGGTGATTCCATAATCTGACCATCTCACATTGTTGTACCATTAGATAAGGCTCCCAGTCCATATCTCCTTGTATGGCCAATTTTGTTGCAAACTTATGCAGTCCAAGAAAAGGCCTTATAGGTCGATGTTAAATAGCATTGGTTTCAGGAAAACTATTAAAGCCCAATATTGCCGCAGCATAATTTTGTTTGGGACAGACCCCAACCAAAATTATATCATCAGCATATAACAAATACAAAAATGTATATCATTAATCTGTATGCCTAATTGGGCCTGCTTAATTTCTACTGCTAAATCCTTTATGTAAAAGGAAGGGCGTTAGTATGTCTCCTTGTTTAATCCCAAATGGGCTGGGAAACCAACCTGTACAAAATGTATTTATCTGCACACATGTAATTGGGTCTTTATATAATGAATTAGGCGCGAGCCCCCCAACCCCCAGTGTCGCTCAGCCGCAAGGTGGAGGCCCCCAGGCTGGACAGGCGGAGCCTGCCAGGCCCCAGGCCGGGGGGGCAGAGCCTGTTTTGCCCAAGCCCATGGCGCCGGCCCTGATTGCACAGAGGTAACACAGTGAAGTTCATGATTCTGCATCGCAAAATTGTCAACATGTACAGTATACATATTGAAGCTGTCTGTTTTACACAATTGTCTGATTGCTATTAAGGACTGGCTGGATGGACTGGACTAATAACTTTCTACAGCTTAACGCAGATAAGACTGAGGTTCTTATCTTTGCATCTGACAGTATTGTTTCCAAGGTCAATGTAACCTTGGAAAAGTTATTATTATGTATTCGGTCCCTTTCCTCATCCGTCTGGTCTAACCTTAGAAATCTTTGTCTTATTTTTGATCAGGCTATGTACTTTGATCAACATATTAAGTATTGACTAGTACATGTTTTTACCACTTAAGAAACATTGCCAAACTCTGGTTTGTTGTGTCATAACCTGAGTTGGAGATGATTATTAATATTAATGCTTTTATATCATCCCGCTTGGACAGCTATAATTCCCTTTTCGCATGCCTCAGCCTCGTCCCTGGATCGTCTACAAATGGTCCAGAAAACTGTTGCAAGGTTTTTGACCAGGTCCAGCAGGACATCTCACATCACACCCATTTTAGCTTCTGATGGCTTCTGATTTGATGGCTTCCCATCAAATTTAGGATTCAATTTAAAGGTCCTGTAATTATATATAGAGCCCTGCATGGTCAGGAAGCTGTGTACATCTGTGACCTCCATCCCTACATTACAAGCATGTCACTTAGGTCTTCTGGCCAGGCTTACTGGTTGTCCCTATTGGACTGACTCCTCCTTGTTGTTCTGCTCCTGTCGGTCTGACTCCTCCTTGTTGTTCTGCTCCTATCGGACTGACTCCTCCTTGTTGTTCTGCTCCTATCAGTCTAAACCCTCCTTGTTGTTCTGCTCCTATCAGACTGACCCCTCCTTGTTGTTGTGCTCCAATCGGACTGACTCCTCCTTGTTGTTGTGCTCCTATCGGTCTGACTCCTCCTTGTTGTTCTGCTCCTGTCGGTCTGACTCCTCCTTGTTGTTCTGCTCCTATCAGACTGACTTCTCCTTGTTGTTCTCTCCTAGGCCTTGTGGTTGTGCTAATCCCTGTATTTCAGACCTGGGGCTGTCGGACTGGTTTAGCAAACGTTACAATCCTCAACAACCACTCATCCTCAACACAACCGACAACAAGTTAACTGGCGATGCTATCAAATGGTGGCTGGTAAGGACAGAAAGTACTGACGCTGTTAGTAATACTGTATTGTTGCTGTTACTGGTACTATTAACATTACTAATATTATTTTATCTAACATGACTTTAACGCCACAGTCACTGCTGTTAAGTAGTAGGCTTAGGAGAACTGTATTAGGGGCCTGTGCACTATCTCTGAGTTCACCATGGGGTGTCGGCTAGAACACACTGGAGACTTGTGATACAATTAACTTGTCTTTACTTTAGCAACTTTGATGAAGCACAACAACACAGTAGGGAACATGCTTAACTGGGCACTAGATGTGGGTATACATGTGGTAGTTTGTCAGTGGCGTACATAAACTCTCCCACACCGGGGAAATCAGTAAAAATCCAGTTCAGTTATTGAAGGGAAAATGGAGCTGCATGTCTCTTGCTAGTGTCTACACAACTGATGACCTACTTACTGAATCTACATACTTACAGCCAGGCGCAGCAAGTCACACGGGGGCCCTGTTGACTAACATATCAGCCTTTCTAACATAGCCACCCCCAATCTGTTGTGCAAATTGACTCCCTTGGCAACCCTTGACCTGGCCATAAGGAATGCCATGTGGACATTGCTGTGTCCATCATCTGAACGCAGGTAGGACACTGAGCCATAGGCTTTCTCTGATGAATCGCAGAAAACATGAATCTCTCTGCACACATCTGGGTGGTCTGTGCTTAAGGGGGTGTAGCATCAGGGCAGTGTAATCTTAGGAAGATTCTCCAGTTCCTCCTCCCATGATAGCCAAGCCTGGAGGACATCTTCTGGCAGTTGTGGATCATTGAATCACTGCACAATGAAATTTGCCCTGGTGGTGTTGGGAAGTATGAACCCAAGGGATTGTATTGGCTAGCCAAGGTGCGGTAGATGTTTCTCATGGCAGGCTCTCTGTACCTCATTAACCAATGCTTTAACCCAAAGGTGTCTGTGTCACAGTGCCAGCTCCGACCCAATGTGGATTCATGTGCTTCTGCCTTATTATAGGAGAGCCAAAGGTCCAGCTTGTCAGAGTGTGCCTCAGGTAGTAGGTGACTGATAATGATAATGGGCACATTACTGGCCCATTGGCGGATTTTGAAGCCTCCTGATGCAAGGAGTGTTCTGAGTTTATCAACCAATTGCTTAGCCTCCTCAGGTGATGGTAAACTCTGTTGTTGTTCATGTAAAAGCATCATTCAATGGAAAATCGCACATCTTCTCCAGGATCATTGTGGGTGAAGACTTGTTTGTGTAGGCCAAAGGAGGCACAACATGGGTTTCATGTCATCCCAAATGGCAGCACCTGCCACTCATGGACTTCGGGGTTCTCGTCCCTCTTCATGGTGACCATAGGAATCTCAATGGGGGCCTATCCTCAGGTAGGAGGCGTACCTGATGGAACATCTCTTTGATGTCCCCACTGATTGCAACAATGTGCTCTTTGATTCTTAACAAAACCCCGGGGAGGGAAGGGCTGAGGGTAGGGCCCGGGAGTAAGGATTCATTATGGTTGAACCCCTTATACCAGAAGGAACAGTTGAATACTTCACTATCCCAGAAGAACGTAAATAATGAAAATAGTCCCATTAAATCCATAATTAGCTGTGTGATGAAATCATGTTAGGCAAAACTACAGTCCACCTGCTGTTCAACATGAGGCAGTAGTTTGTCTCTTCACTAGGGATGGGACAGTATATCGAAATTCAATATATTGCGATACATAAATGTGACAATACGTATCGTGGGTCCGAAAAATTAATCTTGATTTTTGCTTAATTTTATTCTGCTGTAATAATCACAAATGAGACGGCGCAAGTCTCAAGTCAAGGACTTTCAAGGACTTTTCAATGCAATATGGTTTTAATAGGATAAAAACTTAGTTTTCATTTCCATAATCAGTTTAAACTTCAAATATAGCTGCAAGCGACAACTGGTGGGGTCCAAGCACCTGACGACCTCTGGGGCGAATGTGTTATGTGGGCCAATGTGCAAGTGTGATCCCTGTGGCATACTGAGCATTTTGAAATTTGAATGGAGTTTGTACTGTATACAATGACTGAGATATAAATACAATGGATGTGCATGGCCATTTAAAGTTATGACGTTGCTACAGCGCCACCTATGGGTGAAATGACATCAAATTTTGCATGTTACCTCAGAGTTGAAATGTACATATGTATACCAAATTTGGTTGAGGTAGCCCAAAGGGTTCATGAGTTCACACTTCTGGGTTCTACGCAGCGGAAGTCATCACAGTTGGGGAAACTCGGCAGCAGTAGCGGTGTTTATGAATGAGAATAATACGTCCACGGAAGACACACCTTGAGTATTTTCATCTTTACTGCGATATCTACCAGATTTTTCAACCAAAGACATCGTTCTTTTTGTGGACCAGTTTTCGATTACAGAGAGGAGCTTCCCACGGAGCACTAGATGCCATTTCAACGTTGTGTCTATGATTTAGCTCTCATAAAGCCCAGGATCTATTTGGGAATGTACACCCTAGTTTTACACCATGTAGTAAACACATTATTACATATTTAAACAATGCAAGGACGGCTGTGAGTATCAAAAATATGCACCAGAGAAGTCCATATGTATATTAATGCTTTATTTTTGTCATTTACCCCAGAGGACATAATGTAAGACATAGACATTATAAACTTTCACTTTTAAACCCTATGGAGCCTCATTTTAGCCTCGACATCTATAACGATTTAGAGGTTTTTTTAAAGGGCTAATCAACATAAAATTGCTCAGTGGGTTGAGGAGGGCTACAAGCTCTTTTTTGAGAATTACATCTATGACTATGCAGGTAAACAATCTCTTGTCTAGTTACCTAACATTTATAACGTTATGCAGGTTTAAGGTAACATAGCTAGTAAAGTATTCTTCATTCTCTTTCAGTCATATGTTAGCGTTATGTCATTTAACTTTAATAACATGTTTGCGTGTTAATACTGTTAGTGTTGTAAACAGCCAGGTTACGATCAGAGCTCGGTGCTACAGATCAATGAGGAAGAAAGCCACATAAGCTCAAGGTTCCCTAGGAACTAATAATATCCACATTCTTTGGATTGGCTCCTCTTTCTTCCTCATCGATCTGTAGCACCAAGCTCTGACTGCAACCTGGCAATTTAGAACACTAGAAGTTGTACATAACAGTATAAATGTTAGTCACACAAAAATGTTACTAAAGTTAAATGATATAATGCTAACATATGTGACTAAAAGAGAATTAAGAATACTTTTCTAGCTACGTTGAAAAATCTGGTAGATATCGCAGTAAAGACGAAAATACTCAAGGTTAGTCTTCCATGGACGTATTGTTCTCATTCATAAACGCTGCTACTGCTGCTGAGTTTCCCAACTGTGACGACTTCTGCTGCCGGAAGTGTGAAAAGGGTCTATTGTAGCAAAATGGTATGGTATATAAAAAAACTGCTTGATAACTTTTATGCAAGACAGTCCAGACATGCTGTGTCCCAAATTTGGTGAAGATTGGATTTGTAGGAGGAATAGCAAAAAATGTGTTTTCGGCAAAATTCAAAATGGCGAAAAAGGTTGTGTGCCGAAATGGGCATGGCCCATATGGCTAGATGCGGCTTGACCCAAGGAATCCAGCAATAAGGAATAATAGGAGCCATAGGAATTATGTTTCTATGATTTACAACCACTGAGTTATGGCCATTTATTTAAATGTACATTTAAAAGGTTGCTGTAGCACCCCTATAGGTGCAATGACACAAGTAGATACCTGCACGTGTACCAAATTTTGTTAAGATAGCACAATGCGTTCCTCAGTCATGCCATCTTTTGTCAAGACACATCGGGTTCAAATGTCTATCCTTATATATAGTTGTAGATAGGAGTAGATATATATCCTTATATATAGTACTGTCCCCCCCCTCCAGCATCTCCAGTTGCCCAGAGACAAGCAGCCTCTGGAGGAAGTGATATCGCAGATGTTCCAGATCATCCCCCCCCCCACCGTGGACTTCAAGCCCCTCCCCTCTCGTTGCCGTAGTTGTGCGGTGGTTGGCAACTCAGGCAATCTGCTACGGTCCGGATACGGCAGGCAGATCGACTCCCACGGTGTTGTGATCCGGTACACACACACGCGCACACACACACACACACAGTACCCTTATTGTCTCTGATAAATATCATGATCTCCCTCTCCTCCTCCTCCTTCTCCTCCTCAGGATGAACAAGGCGGTGACGCAAGGTTTTGAGCAGGATGTTGGGAATCGGACTACACATCACTTCCTGTACCCGGAGAGCGCGTTGGATATTGAGCAGGGCGTCAGCCTCGTGCTGCTGCCCTACAAACTGAGAGACCTGCAGTGGATGACCAGCGCGCTGTCCACCGGACACATCACAATGTAATATATTATCTAATATATATACATATGTATATATATAAATATATATGTATACAGAAATATATATGAATATCTGACCCATAAATATACTGTATATGTATGCTATATACAGTGTGTATGCTAGATATTTAGTACAAATAGAAGAAATTTCACACTGGCTGTAGCATTATACTCATACTGGGAGTGGACCATCCTAACTTGGCAGCTCAGGTAAACTGGGGCAGTCCCATTTATAACACTGAACATAAGGTTCAACTTGAACTGTTCAACACACAGCTCTACTGGAAACATGTTGACTGCTCTGAATTTCTGAGCCCTACTATGGGTTCTACTACTATTTCTAATACTACTGCTACTGCTACTGCTGCTGCTACTACCAGGCAAGGCAAGGCAAACTTTATTTATAAAGCACATTTCATACACAACAAAACAAAATGGACAAACAAAGAAAGATAAAACTTTGGAGAGGCTATAGCCTATAAAAATGCAGAAGAACAAACACAGAACGAACAAACATATTGGACATAAAAACAAAGATAAAACATTATAAAAAGGCTAACCTGGAGAGATGCATTTTCAGGTGCTGCTAAAAACAATCAACAGATTCGGCACATCTAACAAATTGGGGGAGATTGTTCCAGAGAGACAGAGCTAGAACAGTAAAAGGATGGTCGCCCTTTGATTTAAGGCTGGAGCGAGGAATGGACAAAAGGCCTAGATCAGACTAAGTGACCGACTGGTGGAATAAGGCAACAAGAGCTCCGTGATGTCAGCAGGGGCTAGGCCGTGCAGAGCCTTATATGTTATCAGCAGAATCTTGAAATGTATTCTGAATCTCACAGGAAGCCAATGCAGGGAGGCAGGAATTGGGGGTGATGTGGGACCTATGGCTAGTTTTGGTTAACAGTCTTGCAGCTGCATTCTGTACCAACTGTAAAACCCAATGTCCACCAGATGCGGCACGGCTCCGGCATGGGATCGGAATGGCTCCGGAACGGAAGGCAATGTACACTGCATGTATTTGATTGAGTTATATGCATCACCCACAAGTCAATAAAGTGCATTTTTCACGCTTGTCAGATGCAAGCGGATCCGGCAAAAATAGACCAGACACGGAAAAAGAACGGAACAGCAGAAACTGCCGTGCGGGTTCCGGACACCTTCTGCATGGAAACCGTGCCGCTACCGCAACACATCCGCACCCGGTGGACATTGCAGCGCTGATTCACATGGACGCGAGTCTGTTCCAGCACACGCACGGCCTCCAT
The DNA here is from genome assembly GCF_048128805.1 of Centroberyx gerrardi. Taxonomy (NCBI): domain Eukaryota; kingdom Metazoa; phylum Chordata; class Actinopteri; order Beryciformes; family Berycidae; genus Centroberyx; species Centroberyx gerrardi. The sequence continues at coordinate 26,648,671 of NC_136013.1, forward strand.
GCCGGAGCCGTGCCGCATCTGGTGGACATTGGGCTTAAGCGGGTTAGAGGAGCTTGATTAACGCAGGTGAAAAGGGAATTACAGTAATCTAATCATGAAAAAAAGAAGGTATGAAATAACAGTTCCAGTAGTTATGTGCTTAGTTATGTGTTGTTCAATAACAAAGGATGTCACATAACAAAGAGCCTGTAATGTCCATCTCTATGCAGATGACACTATTCTTTATTGTTTTTCACATTATATACAAGCTGCCATGCAACTGCAACATGGTTTTGATGCCTTGCAAAAATCTCTGTTAGATCTTAAATTAATTAAATTAATTAATTAATTAAATTAATTAAATAGTTAAATGCAGACTAAAGACTTAGACTAAATATATGTTATTTTCTAGAGCAAAAGATATTGATTTTAATTATCTTCAGCTCTGTACCTTACAGGTCCCATATTGTGGAAAACGGGATTTCCCTTGCCTCTTTTATTATAAAGGAGGTGGATGTGCTATCTAAACATCGTAAAAGTATCAAAACGCACAGTCGCCAACTAAATCCACACAATCCATATTAGCCTCTAATCGAGCCGTTTGGACTTCCGTAACTGTGGCGTCACAAAGGTTCGCTCATCATTTTTGTAAGAAATAATAGGCTAACGAAACGATTTAAAAGAGAGTTTTCCCTACCTGTAGCTGCCAGGGATGTGGTGTCTCACATTTCACTCTTGAAACGGTTTGCCAATCAGAACAGAGGGCCGTTAATGTTAAAGAGCCTTAAAGACACAGCGACAGAAACAGCCTGTGCTTGGTAAGGCTCAGAGAGATGCTGGAAAATTAATGTGTAAAAATGGATTGAGAGTGTTCATGATACATAATTGGCGGGGGGGTCTGGGGGTCTCCCCCCCAGAAAAAAAATAGTGATTTAAAACAAATTTCCTGCATTTCTACACCACCTAACCTCTTGGATTAAGTCAAGAAACAGCAACCCTGTATAATTTTAACCAAAAATGTAAAATTATGTTATATTACTAGATTTCAACATTGAGGTACTTACATTCATGATTTTGCATAGGCATACTAACCTAAAAACATATTGTTTGGAATCGCGAGAAAGTTTCAGAGCGACAGAGACACAGAGCGTCCCCGTAACCATAGTAAGTCACTCTCACTCATGCCTGCGTGCGCACGGCACGAGAGGAGAGGGAGAGACGCTGTGCTGCTGCCAGATGAGCCGCTGACTGAGATTACTCTGAGCAGCATGCATGGGAATAAATTACAATATAATAGATTTGTGTATATTTCTCGTTTTCTGATGGTCTGAATAACTCGCTGCTGCACGGTGCTGCTGTTGCGCTGTGCTGCTCTGTCTTGTCTGTCTGTGCGCTGTCAGTGTCCTCTTTTCGCGCCGCGACGTTATCAGTTATGAATTTGTTTTTCATTGCGTGAGAAAATGGACTTGTGGCGTGAGAGCGTGTGAAAAGTGTCAATTGCGTGAGTTCACGGTCAATGCGTGAGAGTTGGCAGCCCTGGTATGTTTCTGATGAAATTGTAGTTGACAGCCGTGGCTCTGAAAACAAACAAGGCATGGCTAATGGTATGTAATGGTATGTTTCATCATGTAGGCACTGAGTTACTGTTTAAGCGCCAGAAGAGAGAGAATGCAGATGAGGAGGGACAGACAGCCACTGACAATGGAGGTGACGAGGGACAGGACACACAGAATGCAGTGGGCCAGGCACAGGACACAGAGAATATAGGGAACCAAGCACAGGACACAGAGCATGTAGGGACCCAGGCACAGAACCCAGAGAATGCAGGTACAGAAAGGCACAGGGAAACTAATGAAGAACATGCAATCCTGATATTAGAGCCAGTGAGTGTTGACGAAAGCAGAGATGAGATCCAGCAAAGAGGAAGGAAAAGAAAGAGAGACCCTGATAACTGGAAAAAAAAATGCACGTAAAAGGCTGCGGAACTCAGGGCAAAGCTATGTGAATTCAAAAAACATTCATGTCCCAGGAAAAAGAGTCAGGGAAAAAGACTGTGTTTCCTGTCGGTACAAATGCAACCACAATTTCCCAGAGGCAGAAAGGGAAATGATTTTCAATCAGTTTTGGAAAATGGGAGATGCAGCCCGTCAGAAAGACTTTATCATAAGTCATACAGTGACAAAGATGAAAAAGAGGCAGACCACCACAGAGTCAAAGCGACAGAACACAGTAGAGTACTATCTCACCACACAGGGGTCTGTGTGGTGAGATAGTCTGTTCGAGTCTGCGAGGATTTCTTTTTGAAAACCCTCGATGTATCTGAGAAGTTTGCAAGGTCTGCAGGCAGCCATCCCTCAAGCCAACTGGGAATCTCCCCCTCAAGTTCTCAGGGAAAACATTCCCCATGCAACAAAATCCCCGAGCTCAACAAAAATCTGATCAGAGGGCACATCAAATCATTCCCAACAATAGAGTCACACTACTCTAGGAAAGATACCACAAAGCTGTACCTTGAGGAAAATTTGAATGTGACCAAAATGTACGAACTCTATGTACAGAAATGCCACAACGAGTGGAAAGTAAATCCAGAGAAACTTAGTTTCTACAGATCCATCTTCAACAGAGAATTCAACTTGGGCTTTCACCAACCCAAAAAAGATGCATGCAAGTACTGTGAGTGGTACAAGCGTTTAAATGCCAGTAACAAAGTACACCATGAAGAAGAATACAATGCCCACCAAACAAGAAAGGTGCAGGCCAGGGAACAGAAAGAAAATGATAAGAGACAAGCACAGTCCTCATCCAAAGCTCTCACATTTGATCTCGAGCAAGTGCTGACCACTCCCTGGAGCAATGTAGGCAGTCTGTATTACTCAAGGAAGTTGAGCATGTACAACATTACAGTGTACGAGTTGGGCAACAAAGAAGCACAATGTTACATGTGGCATGAGGGTGAAGGGGGGCGTGGCTCATCAGAGATCAGCACATGCATGTTCCAGTATCTGTCCACTCTTTCAGGTACTGAGCATGTGGTGCTGTACTCTGACACATGTGGAGGGCAGAACAGGAATGCTGGTTTTAGTGCCATGTGTCTCCATGCAGTCAAAACCTTGCCCATCTCCATTATTGACCATAAATTCATGGAGTCTGGACACAGGCAGATGGAATGCGACAGTGTCCATGCAGCCATTGAGACTGCCAGAAAAAATGTGCCTGTGTACAGTCCAGAGAGGTACTACACTCTTGTGAGGATGGCAAGGAGGAACAGGCCATACAAGGTGATTGAGCTTGGGCACAGTGACTTTCTGGATTTCAAGTCCTTCTCACAACACACGGTCCGAAACAGAACCAAAGACACAGAGGGACAAAAATCAAATGGCTGCACTACACAAAAGAGGATCCGAAAGGGATTCAGTTCAAATATGAACTGTCCGACCAAGCATTTCGAATGCTGGAAGTTGGAAAACAGGAGACCAGAGGTTCTCATGGAATTGAACCTAAGAAGATGCACACAGGCCCACCTGGGATCACTGCTGTGAAAAAGAAAGACTTTCTTACACTGTGCACGAATGGGAGTATCCCGACTTCTACCAGTCTTTACAAGTCAGTCAGTCAGAGTAGGCTAGTATCTCGTTTCAAATCAATCTGAAACTTACATGATCTGTATGAATTATGCTGTTCTTGCCGTATATAATTATATTGCTATATTTGACATGTTCTATAGTCTATTTTTGATTTGCCAAACAGTTATTTGGCCAGGTTTAATGTAACTAATTGTTATTCAGTGAACTAATATGATATTGATAGATATTTTATATCAATCAGATGTATCAATGGCAAAATGATCAGTTGTCAAAAACAGTACAGAAATTAAACTTCATTAAATTCTTTTGAGATGGTCAAGTTAAGTTTAGAAATGTAATCAGTTGAGGACCTCCAGAAGTTTACATCACCTGAAAGCCCTCTGTTTTTACATTGCAGTATGTGCACTTTTACACAAATGTGTAAAAAAGTGAAGGAATGTGGAAATCATTATCACTCCCAATTCACAGAAAAAAAAAAAAGTTGTTCAAAAGGAAGATAATCACAATGGACTCTGTATTTGGCGAAATGGCTAAACAATTAGTTATTTGGCCAAATGGTTATTATTAATGTTTTAACAAAATTAATTACATTCAATTAACTAATATGATATAAGGATATTTTTATTTGATATTTTATATTATAACAATGGATTACTGTTACTTTTTAACTCATTAATGTAAAGCTTTTTTCATATTTTCATCAGATACGCCCTTTTTGTATATGAGATAAAATCTTAGTTTCAAAAAGGCGCATGTGACTTTCTTCCAAATAAAAAAAAGATACAAAAATATTTTTTTCAATGAATGTCAAAATATTGTTCATTAAGTATATTGTCATCCACATGTTTATGAAGTTTTCATATTAAAGATTGAATTTAATAAACAAAGTCAGGACAAAGTATGGTCGTTTTTTGTTTTGGCTCTCCTGTAAAGTTGGTCAAATGTCACTCTGGTTCTCACCCCTCGTAGATTTTAACAAACAAATAAATTAAATATATTAATTCTGTTCTGTTTGTGTGTGTGTGTGTGTGTGTGTGTGTGCGTGCTCTCAGGACCTACAGGAAAGTTAGAGCCAGAGTGAAGGCTGATAAAGACAAGGTAGGCTTCCTGCAGAATATTCCATACATTTTTGTAGTTTGGGTTTGTTTTAGATTTGTTTTGTTTTTTTTTGGGGGGGGGGGGGGGGGTGAAAAATTGATTCTCTGAATTCTGTGACTTTATTTTCAGAATTCTAAGGTTAATCTCAGAATCTCAAATAAATTTTTCACGTGGCCTTAATCCTCTTCCACGCTTTTTAAAATTGATTTTATTGTTTTTATTAAACCATTTTATGCCTTTTTTTATGCTAAATTGTAAAGCACAAGGTGCTATAGAAATAAAGTTTATTATTATTGTTATTATTATTATTATTATTTTATACTGCACATAAAAAGATGAAAAGTAAAAACATTCCACATATTTTTTTTTCACAATTAGACAAGTTAGCCTTTTTGATTTTGAAGTTTTTATTTTATTTATTTATTTATTTTCAGTTTCCAACAGTGTTTTTTAACAGCTAGTTTTAGTTTTAGTTTCTGATAATAATCATGTTTTGGACAGAGGAAAGTTATTGTATCGAGACTATCTCTCCACTCTGTTACATATTCCATATGTATGGGAAAGAACCCCTCCTGGGACAAGTAACGTGGATACTTAAGACACACCGGCCTGGGCGGCCACGCCTAGGTTGCTAATCTATAAAGCACCTGTGTTGGTGTGGTATCACTGATCTTTTGATCTCCACCTGGTCAGGTGCATCAGATGTCACAGGAGTCACAGATAGTAGAGAAAAAAAAAATAGATTGAACAGACAACGGTAAACAGTCCACTTACATGCATTTTCACATACAAATAAGACCAAAAATATTACAAACTGCTACAGATGAGATAAAACACCAAGTGCTCATAAAAAACAACAACAACAACAACCGGTGACTAAAGAGAAATAAACCAACTGGAAAATATGTGACAACAGCCAGTTAACCCAAACACAGTACTGGAATCATCATCAACCCAACTATGTGTGTGTGTGTGTGTGTGTGTGTGTGTGTGTGTAGATTCTGGTGGTGAACCCAGTGTTCCTTAAGTACGTTCATGACCACTGGAATGAGCGTCACGGCCGCTACCCGTCCACCGGCATGCTGACCCTGATGTTCGCCCTGCACATGTGTGACCAGGTGTGTGTGCGTGTGTGTGTCATAGTATGACATGGTATAGTATGTTGAAGGATAATAATAAAATAATTTTATATGTCTGGTGTGATACAGTACGATTTATCTTATAATATGTAATATAATCCAGTATGATGTAATACGTTAATAGTATGATGTATTAAGCTGTAGTATGATGCAGTAAGATGTAATATGTTATAGTATGTTATAATATGATTGTAGTATCATGTAGTATAAGTATGTCTTAGGATAGCATGTCATAGTATTTTATTCTACACTATCTCCTATTATTATGTTACAGTATATTGTTGTATGTCATAGTGTATGTCATATGTAGTATTACATGTAAGTTAAGTAAATTATATAGAGTGTCATAGGATGTATGTATTATGACTGGCTCCTAGATCACAACAAAGAAGGCAGACACACAGATGCCTGCAACAAAAATTAGGGAATTAATTTGCAAAGCAAAGAATACTAGTAACTAAATATACCATGCGGCATGCAAATCAAGTCAGTAGAGCAGACAGAGAATGGGTGGAAAGTATGGGCTGAAGGTATTCTGCAGATAATATAAAAGAAACAAAACGATGAACAAACAAAACATGGTATAGTGGGAGAGAAACTTGAAGACATGGGCGTGGCTATTTCTCGGTTCCGGAAGCAAAAAACCCATTCATTTTCGCATACACATAGTTATATGACACGCCATTAGGAGTGTTGCAACAGTTGAATGACCTGAACCGCTACGGAATTAGCCATTAGCTCACATGAATAGCAGCTGCATCGAAAAAGCTAGCGTAGATGGAAAAAAAGGCTAAGGTACAAGGCTGTGTACATATGGGTGTTAGGGGGTAAAGAAATTACTCATCCCAGAGAGAATTGCGCCATCGACAGGGCAGAGCTCGTTCCGTTGTCTTGTCATGTGGGAGAGACAAAGTATAGCTAGAGCTAGTCATACAAGATAGACCTACCGCTACAACCATGGACTGTAAAGGGTTACAACATTAAGACAAGAAGAACATGGTCCAGTGTTTTGTACCTGGCTGCTGGTCAGAAGTGCACAACTGCACTTCATTCTACCACTTTCCATCGCCTAATTCAGCGAAGGAGTGGTGGTAAGTTTAATCAACGACTTATCACAACAGGTATCAGAGAACTGATGGTTAGCTCGCTGGTGCGCATGCACTACACAGCTTATCTCGAAACTGACGCATGATAAGATTTACATTCGGTAAAAAAACATGAATACGACTGTAATTCTATAATTCTATGTCTATGTGCTTGACACACCTACCAAATCGGTGTTGCGAGTTTGTTGTGCTATCACCATAGTAACCGCCTCTAAGGATCATGGATATTGTAGTGTTTGGTGCCGTTTTAAACACGGAAGCGACAGAAAAAACACGATTTAGCACTAACGAGGTTGAAACATTTATAACCGAGGATCATTACAGCAAACCTTTGTATCATTTTCTGATCTAGGAGACCGAAGTTGTTCTCTGTTGTGTAATATGGCAGCTACCGCTAAAGTTAAAATCCCTATGAGTCTGGCGGCTGGTTAAAAATGCTTCCTGAACCGAACGTTTCAACTCTGTTCCCCCTGACAACACTTGCCAGGTGCTCCCAGTTACTCTGATGACTCCCCGACTCCGCCCCACTAGAACCTGCAAGAGTAGAGAACAGACACGCCCACAGAGACAACACAAGCCCTGGCAGAGGGAGTTGGGGCCAACACATATGTCACTATATGTTGGAGTATATTATGTTCTAGTATATCACAGTCCATCAGTGTTATAGTACATCCTGTCTATGTGTGCAGGTGTCAGTGTTTGGCTATGGCGCCAACCAGCTGGGGGGCTGGCATCACTACTTTGAGGACAACCTCAAACGCGGTATGAAGACCGGACACCACAACGGCAAATTTGAAATCCAAGTCATCCAGCGGCTGGCCGAGGAGGGAAAGATCAGCCTGCACCTCTGACAGGCCTACTGAACTACTGACAAGCCTACTGACAAACCTACTGAACTACTGACAAGCCTACTGAACTACTGACAGGCCTACTGACTGACCTACTGACAGGACTACTGACTGCCCTACTGACAAGCCTAGTGACCTACCGACAGGCCTACTGACAGAACTACTGACCTAGTGACAGGACTATTGACTGACCTACTGACAGGCCTACCAATTGACCTACTGACAGGACTGCTGAATGAAGTACTGACAGGCCTACTGACCTACTGACTGGACTACTGACCTACTGACAGGGCTACTGATCTACAGACTGACCTGCTGACAGGTCTACTGACCTACTGACTGATCTACTGACCTGCTGACCTATTGACTGACCTGCTGACTGACCCACTGACCTAGTGACAGGACTACTGACTGACCTGCTGACTGACCTACTGACTGACCAACTGATTGACCAACAGACCTACTGACCTACTGACCCACTGACCCAGACCGTCCACCACTTAACGAAGGAGGCCAAGATCCAACTACACCTCCGGCATGACGACAGATTGACAGATTTACAGATGAAAAGATGGACAGCACGACTTTATGCCTTCTCTGACTTCTGGACTGTCTGTTTTGTGGGCAGAGCCTGGGATGGTGTCATACCGAGGTATATATTTTATTTCCATTTTTATTTTATTTATCCATCCATCCATTTATTTTAATCTAATCTATCACCAGCCATCCTGATGTTTCTATCTGGACAAACTCGGGCCTCTGGCCCGAACAGTAAATAGGACGACAAGCTGTTTGCTTCCTGTCACTTCCAATTTTAGAACTGAAGCCATGACACTTCCTGTTTCATCCATATATGGAGCTGGAGGCAGTGAGTGGGAGGAGCCTGTGTTGTTTCTCTGTGCCAGAGGTTCTCCATCCTGATCCACGAATTCTAAAATTTAGAATGTAATTGATGCCATTGCTCCTGCTAAGGTTAAATTGATCGCTAGTAAGCAAAAGGCACCATGGAGAAACACTAATTCTGTAAGGGCCCAGAAAAGGGAGTGCCGGAAAGCAGAGCGAAAATGGCATAAATCAAACCTCCAGATTCACTTTGAAATCTATAAAGAAAAATTACATATTTACAGTCTGAACTTGAAAAGTGCTAGGCAGTCATTTTTCTCTGAGATCATCAACAAGAACAGTAACAATTCACACATCTTATTTGCTACCGTTGACAGGTTAACTAACCTTCCGGTTCCAGTATCCCCGGAACTAGTTTCTACCAGCAAATGTAGCGAGTTTGCATCCTTTTTTAATGACAAGATTCAAGGCATCAGACATGCTATTAACTCCTCAATGCCAAACAAAAAAGCATCATCACTGCAGTCTTCCAGAAGTAACTTGGTAGGTATGACACAATTTAATCCCATTGACGACAAAACACTCGAAGAAACTGTCTCCAATCTCAAATCATCCACCTGTTGCCTTGATGTTTTACTCACTAGCTTCCTTAAAACAGTTTTGAGCAGCCTGGTAAAATAACTAATACTTGTAGTTAACAATTCTCTCCAATCTGGCATTTTTCCAAAGGCTTTGAAAACTGCAGTCATTAAGCCTCTCCTAAAGAAGAGCAGTCTTGATGCTACTGTACTGGATAACTATCGACCTATATCAAACTTACCGTTTTTAGGTAAAGTTATTGAAAAAGTTGTTCACCAACAACTTAGTAACTTTTTAACGCTGAACAATTGCTTCGATAACTTTCAATCAGGATTTCGGCCCCATCACAGCACTGAGACTGCACTCATAAAGGTACTAAATTACATTCGCCTGAACAATGACTCAGGCAAAGTCTCTGTTCTAGTACTGTTGGATCTTAGTGCTGCCTTTGACACTGTGGACCACACAGTTCTATTACAAAGATTAGAAAACTGGGTGGGACTCTCTGGAACTGTCCTTAAGTGGTTCAAGTCATATCTTCATGACAGAAAGTACTTTGTCTCCATTGGAAACTGTGTGTCCGAGCAGATGGCCTGCGGGGCTCCACAGGGGTCCATTTTGGGACCTCTCTTGTTCAATCTCTATATGCTCCCTTTAGGCCAAATCCTACAAAATAATAAAGTAGCCTACCATAATTATGCAGATGACACGCAAATCTACATATCACTTACACCAGGTGACTATGGACCTGTTGAATCTCTGTGTCACTGCATCGAACAAATCAATGACTGGATGCGGCAAAATTTTCTCCAACTAAACAGAGATAAGACCGAGATAATTGTCTTTGGAGCACAGAAAGAAAGACAGAATGTTGGCTCTCACCTTGACTCCCTGTCTCTCATAACTAAGAGTCAAGCCCGAAATCTTGGCGCTATCCTGGACTCAGATTTAAATTTCTATAGCCACATCAAATCGGTAACTTCATCAGCTTACTACCATCTAAAAAATATTGCAAGAGTCAGAGGAATAATGTCCAAACAAAACGTGGTAAGGTTTACTGACGCCTTTATTTCCAGTAGATTGGATTACTGCAATGGTCTGTTCACAGGGCTTTCAAAAAAAGATCTTCAGCAACTCCAACTTATTCAGAACACCGCTGCCAGGGTCCTGACGAAAACTAGGAAATACGACCACATTACACCAGTTCTAAAATCCTTACACTGGCTACCAGTCACTCAGAGAATTGATTTCAAAATCTTGCTGCTTGTCTACAAATCACTCTGTGGCTCTGGGCCCAAATACATCTCTGACATGCTTGTGCCATATGAACCTTCTAGGACCCTTAGGACATCTGGGGGAAGCAACGTTTTGTTATCATGCAACACAGACCTGGAATAACCTCCCAGATGATTAGACAAGCCCCGACTCTGACCACTTTTAAGTCAAAGCTTAAAACTTTCCTATTTTACACTGCCTACTCTACCCTGTAATGGCTAAAAACGTATCTTTTCAGCTTAGCTTTTAAATAGCCTTCATTTTAACTGTTTCTGTTCAGGATCCCAACAGAGCTGACACGGGCAAGTACGAATTTTCATTCGTCTTGTCCGGGTAATGCTTACTTGCGCATGAGTGAACACTATATGTGGGGGGGACAGAGCTTTACCCTGTATGATTCTCATCCATCTGTGGATGGTGAGGTTTTTGACCAAGAGGAGAATCTATGATTCTCGTCTGCCTTAGGCAGTGAGATCTGTCGTAAATATCAGATCAAGAGTAGAATCAGGAAGGACAGGTGATAAGAAAATTCAAGAAAAACATATGGGTTCACTCACAATGTGCATCTAAAAGTGGGAGTATTGTTGTGTTCTTTTATCTTTCTATTTCACTGGATTTGAACTGCACTAGTTTACTTTTTACGTCTTTTATCTTTTGTATCTCTTATCTGTACTTTTGCACTTTTTAATTGTAAATCTTTTACCTTTACTGCATTTTTATTACTCTGTAAAGCACTTTGAATTGCCTCAGTGTATGAAATGTGCTATACAAATAAAGCTGCCTTGCCTTGCAATGCCTTAGTGGAGAAGCTACCTGGTCAGACAGGGTAGTATGGGGAGAGTTATGTCCATCAGTACTGCTCTCTGCAAGGGGTTCAAGCTGATAACTTCTCTCTGACAAAGGTGTCTGAGGCAGTTGTGCTTGAAAAGCTGAAGAGGCTCAACTGCTCTAAAGCAACTGGTTTTGATAATATCCCAGCCAGGTTCTTAAGAGATGTTGCTGAAACTATTACTCCATTTTATTCCCCTAATTGAATCCTCCCCTCCAATTTTTTCCTTTTTCAACCAGCCTAGGCTATCTTATAGAGGTGAAGGGTTGTTAGTGATTTATAAGAACAGTTTCAGTTGCTCAATTACCTCTGTGGGTGAATTTACCACTGTTGAGCTGTTGAACAGTTGAGCTTCATTATTAGAGGAAAGATTCAATTGCATTGTCTCATAATGTATAGACCCCTAAAGCCTAATGGTAATTTTATCTCTGAATTTGCTGAGCTATAAGTATTTGGGTGTCCTTTTCTCTAAATACCAAGGCACTGTGTAAGAAAGGACAACAACGATTGTATTCTTTGAGGAAGCTTTGATCCTTTAACATTGACAAATCACTGATGACTATGTTTTACAAAGTGTATATTGAATCTGTTTTGTGTTTTTCAGTAATATGTTGGCTTGCTGCCTTAAATGTTAAGAACAGGACTGCATTGAACCGCATAGTTGATCAGTATAGCAAAGTGATTGGAGTTAAGCAGACAGGTTTGTCAGAACTGTTCAGCAGGCAAGTCCTGAGAAAAACTGAGACTTTAATCTCAGATTGTAGTCACCCATTGCACCATGAGTTCCTCACCCTTCCCTCTGGTAAACGTTTTAGACTCCCAAAGATTAAGACATACAGATACAAATTCTCATTTATTCCCTCAGCTATCAACCTGCCCAATTCACACTCAACATAGGGGTCATGAAATTCTGAGGAAACTCTGCATGTTTTTGCACTTCTTACCACTTTATGTATGTGGATGTGTGGTTTTAAGTACAGTATATCCGTGTTATTGTTTGTATCTTGTACTGTATGTTGCTGCAACCAAATTTCCCTCGGGAAATTAATAAAGTATGAACTGAACTGAACTGAACTCCTTTCACTTACTATGCCCAAATATGACAAGGTATTGATACTTGGGGATTTTAACATTCATGTTTACTGTCCTAATTCTCTCGCTACTGATTTTTTAAACCTTATCGATTCTTTTAGCCTCTCCCAGTTCCCTGAGCATAGAAACAGAGAGCTGTTTATATCAGAAAAGCAGATTAGTTCAAATTTAATGAAGATGCTTCCACTCACTTTTCCCTTAAAATCATCTCTTTTCAGGTGCCAACAGTAGAGGACTGTGGTTATACTGGGCAGTTATCAGATGTGAGGTTGTATACCGGATGGTGTTGCATAGCAAAGGTTACAAAAAGGTTCCTCAGCTTCAAAAAGCCACATTTTACCCTGTGGGATCACAAACCTTCTAGACAGCTTGTTAAGACTCATTGTAGTGAAAGTGTCAGCCATCAGCAGTGTAGTGAGACACCTTGTTAGTTTATTGTCAGTTATCCCACAGAAACCTTCCATCTCCAAATGTCAGCTTTACAGGAATTGAGAAAAAAAACGTGTCCATTGGCACCATGTATATTTTATATTCTGCAGTACAAGTTCAATGGTTTGGCTCAGCCCCAGGGTCATGAAACATGTTCTACACGTGGGTGACAATATGAGCTGCTATTGCAATAAGATAATAAAAAAAAGGTGAAATTGGAGATAGAAGGATTCTGCAGAGAGTTTGTTAGCCTACAGGAAGCTCATTACCATCCAGAGACTTTGTTAGGGGCCTCATTGGAAATAATGACCTGCAGACAGGAAGCGGCTGGTCTTAACAGTGGCTCTGCAACACTCTGATTTTACCAAGGCTAACGAGCTTCAGACAGACGGTCTGAGTCACATCACACGACTGCTGCTCTCGTCAGAAAACCAACTCCCATTTCTGCCATTGTCCCCCCAAGATGACTTCTTTGTTCATTTGTTTGTGTCACGCAATATCTCAGGAACCATTGATTGGATTTCGCCGAAACGTGGGGGAATGATGCATCTCACTGCTGCGATCTGCATTTTCAAAATTACACCGATTGGCCCAATGGGGTGCTACAATTGCAGGTCAAAACTATGTGACATATTTAATAGATTGGCCCAGAAGGGGACTGCATTATTTGTTGCATTGTTTTTCATTTGTTTTTCAATTGAATGTATGTGCTATTTTATGTAAGCTCAAACTCATTCAAAGCACATGATGGCTGATTTGCTAATTAAAAAAAAATAATGCATGGACGTCAGTAGGACGTCATCACCCAGCGTTTTCCTAATTCCGGAAAATACAATTGTTGAGAACCTGACTGACTGCCACATCACAGCATGTTGAGAGCTGCTTTCTTTCTTTCTTTTTCTTTCTTTCTTGCCGTTAAAATGTTATGTTGCCTGATCTGTCTTCAGTTGACATCTAGTAAAACCACCTCACCCCTCAATGCTTTTAACAGGAAGACATCATCAGTAGCAGCATATTACTTACTCCTTGGAATATATTCTTCATATTTAAGCTTCTTTTTTATAGCAGTGGTTTGTGAGGGTAAATTATCGCTGAACACCATTGCACTCTCACTACAACGTTCCACATCTGTTTATCTATCTATACTGAATTTTTTGTCTCCTATAATGTTTTGTAGCAGTGGTGGGTGGGAGTAATTTTAGTATTGATTCCATTGGCTGTGGCCCGCCATTGATGGATGAATGCTGAAGAAACACAATGTGACGAACATTACAAATCCTTTACTTAGGAAAAGTCAATGCAAACAACAAACAGCAACAGTGTACTGTAAAAGTCACAGTTTATTTACAACACCTTCGGTACCAGTATATGGACGAGAGATGCTGTGGAATGAAACTGCTTTATGCTTATTGGAGCTTTCTGAGTGAAGATGAAAGAGTCTTGAAGGGTCCATGAAGTTACTTTTCAAATGTAATCTATTTATAGATTACTGATTAGCTGTGTTTCAAGTGAAGTTTTTTTTTGTTTGTTTTTTTCTGGAAATGGATTAGAGTTACAATGTTGTTTGTAATCAGATTACTGTAATCCCGTTACACGTAATCAGTTACTCCTCTAACCCTGCATGAGGAAGAACTTTAGAATGAAGCATCACAGAGTATAAACAGAGTATAAACATGACCATATATGTGCGTGTTAGAATTATATATATTTTTACATTACATATGACCCCCCCTCCCTGGGGTTCCTGACCCCCATGTTGAGAGCCACCAAACAGGGAAAATCAGTCATCGATCTCTTTGGTTGCTGGTCACTTTGGTGTTGCACTTGCACTTGTAGGTGGACCTCTGCGATCAGACCAGTTGTCTTATACTGTTATAAAATTAATTCCAAATAATGGGGGTTGCACTAAACAGCGAGCATATTTTACATTTTATTTATTGACAGAAGAAACAGCTTATGGCCTGATACTTACAGTAGCCAGATCAGCCCTTTTTATCGACCACTAGCTTGGATATATCAACATTTAAGGGTTCAAGAGCAACTCAACAAGTCTTTTCTCAAGCACCAAGTTATATTTACCCTATTGATCTTTGGTAGCTACTGCAAATGTGTATTGATTTGCATTTTTACTTATCTGATTTCCTGTATGCACATTATTACTATGTATTGATGAGAACCCACTTGATATGAATGCGGTCTGATTGAATTGAATGGATCCACCTGTGACCCACAAAAACCCTGTTTAAGATGTAAGTGGACCTCTTATGCTATTGGGTTTTTGCATTTTCCTTTATTTAACCAGGCAGTCCCATTGAGATCAGTATCTCTTTTTCAAGAGAGACCTGAGAATAAAATACATTCATGAAAATACACAATTCAATTCAGTCACACATTCCAGTAATATAAAACTGTTAAAAATATCCTCGCTGTCGAATGTAACCCCATTCTGAATTGAAACTTTGGTGATGCAGTCACCACAGTAACATGGTCACTGCAGCGATGTGGTTACCATAGCGATACAGCAGCCTCCACCATGATACTGCAACGGTTACAAGCTAATCAGACTCTCCTCTTCCTCCTCCGCTGCCTTGGTATCGACGGCTGTTATGTCGTCATGGTAACTGCTTCCCTCAGGTGTAGCTGGAGGCTGGTCGCCGGGGTGACTGTTGCAGGGCTGGAAGTCAGACTGGTTGTCAGGGTGATAAACGAAGCAGTAGGCCCCTGGTGAGAGGCTGCTCTTAACACTGAGGGCCAGCTCTGTAGGGGCCAGGGGCCGAGAAACATCATTCACATACACACTCAGTGTATAGGAGTCTGGGATGGGGGGGAAACAAGAAGGGTCAGACTACCAGGACAAGAATAGGAGGGGTCAAGCAGTGTCATATTAACAGTACCCTATACAAACAAATTCATGGCACCAGCACTATTGTCTGGACTATTAAACAGAAATACCACTCAATATAAGAACTTACAATGTTTTCCCTATGACCCATCGGTTTTTGTGAAACTTAAAGGTGCTATGTATATCATTTCAGCATCAATAAATCATTACCACATTAATTTTGAGACATTTGTATAATTACATTTAACAAATGACACCATTGCCTATAAGATTGTCAGCCTTTACTGGCCTATACACTGCATTTTACATTGTGTGCCACTGAGTTGGATTTGGCGGGAAATCTGCTGGATTGCTTTACGGCACAAAACAGGAAGAGGGCGCTGTTCTTCCAGAGCAAACAGAACTAAAGCTTGCCTTGCTTTTATATTTCTTAGCTTGCTTTAATTGCTTTTGCTGTCGATTTTATCTAAAATGTGCTCTGTAAGTCTCTTTTAAAAAGTGCTATTTATATATAGAGGTTATTCTTAATCAAAGTCAGTGGGGTATGAAACTCTTAAAAAGCCATTCCATACATGTCTGTAGTAGCAATACTAATAATAGTAATACAACTTTTAGAAAGTGTTTAACTTTGAGAGTAATGGCATTAAAAAATAAAGCAGATTTGGAGGTTATCATTTCCAACTTTTTAAGAAATAACTGTAGGCTAATGAATTGTACTTTATATTTATGTTAAGAAAAAGTATAAAAAGCATTCTTCCAGTAGGTTACCTTGTTCAAAGCGTGCAGCACACTGCTCCACCAGCTCCTGGATGGTTGTGGTGGGGAGGACGCCCAGAGTTTTGGGGTTGGATCCCATCTCAGGACAGCACACTGTGAGGAAGTCCTACACACACACACACACACACACACACACACACACACACACACACACACACACACACACAAATGTACACAGCGTTAACTCTGTGGAAGTGTCTCAGTGTGTTTCAGTTATGATGTGAAATACAAATTTCATGAGTATGCAACAAAAAGAACCATGTGACCATAAATATTATCAGTTTCCTTACAATTTCACATTGATCCCAATACTAGCATGTTAGCATTAGCATTAAGCTACTAAATGCGTTTAATTTGTTTTGTGATTTATCAATTTATGTTGTGAAATGTTAATTTGTTTTCTGAAATGTTGCTGTGTTTTCTGATTTCATTTGTTTTTCATTTGGTTACGTTGTTTTATGAATGTGTTTTCTGATTTGCTAATTTGTTTTCTATTTTGTTCATTTGTTCTGTGAAATGGTGGTTTTTGAACTGTTAATTTGTTTTATGAAATTTCTGTGTTTTCATTTGTTTTGTGAATTGTTAATGTAATTTTTGAACTGTTCATTTGTTTTGTGAAATTTTGATATGTTTTTTGAACTTAATTTGTTTCGTAAAATGTTTGTGTTTTTGGAACTGTTACTTTGTTTTGTGAAATGTTAATGTGTTTGTTGAACTGTTAATTTGTTTTCTGAAATGTTAATGTGTATTTTGAAATGTTAAATTGTTATTTACATTTGCACTTCCAGGCCACCGTACATAAGACTGACAGTCACAACAAACAAACAGTCACCAATGCAAGGTGTCGATGCAGAGTTGTCATTGTTGTTGGTCATGTTTTGTGTATGTGTGCGTGTGTGTGTGTGTGTGTGTGTGTGTGTGTGTGTGTGTGTGTACCTGGACAGATCCCTGGGCCATGCGTTCCCTGTTCAGGGTGCGTCGTCTCTCCCAGCGGTGGATGGAATCCTGAACCTCTCTGCTCAGCTGCCGTGTCGCTCCCCTCTGTTGGTCGAAGGTCTTAATGTGCTCCAGAGCCCCATAGGTGGTGGTCAGGTAATAGGAACCTACACACACACACACACACACACACGCATATACATACAAAACCACACATGAAAAAATTTAAAAACAATCTCTTACAGCAGAACAGTGGTTGCTGGGGTTAAACTTGTCCATGCATGCCTGTGTGTGTGCGTGTGTGTGTGTGTGTGTGTACCCTCTCCTAGTGTGAGTGATGGGTCCATCAACTCCATCATATATTCAACATCCAGCTGCAGGGCGGCCATGTTGGATCTAGCCAGGACGTACATCATTACAGGCAGGAAGTCATCAGCACCATGGGCCCGCCCTAAACACACACACACACACACACACACACACACACACACACACACACACACATACAGACACCATTAAAGGTTTGTACACTTGTTCATGTTGTTTAATCTGTTTACATTTGAGTCCATTTGCATCAGCTGGTACTTGACATGCAGCCTGTTAGTGTTAGACTGATTTTTGAAGCTGCTGATAGCCAATATTTTGTGCTGATTTTCAGTATCTTTTTAAATTGGACCATTTACATGTCAAGTAAACAGTGTTTGTTTAGGTGAGTTCCTTGAGATCTTTGTTTTTTTTAATTTTATTTTGGCAACATCTTTCGTGCTAAGTGGTCTTCAAAAATGATAGCCACCATGGCTGAACAGACAAAGAAGCGCTACCTACAGAAACTCAAACTTCATCAATAGAAAAAAAAAAGGAAAAAAGACGTCACAGTACTGGACACACTGTTTGATTGACAGGTGATCTCTGGGAAGTGCAGTGCAGAAACACCACAGCAATGAGTGCTTAATAGCACCAACGATAGAGACAAAATAAAAGAAACAAGAAATTTGCGGATTACCACTTAAAATGTTAAATGTAACCTGGACAGATAACAGACATGGAGTTGTAGATGATCCTGCAGGGCTTTAGTTTAGGATAGGGTTAGCAGTCAGAGGTCAATAGGTTATAATGGGTTCTAACCTGGAGAGCTGACAGACATGGAATCGTAGATGATCTTGCAGGTCTTCAGCAACAGCTCTATCTTCCTCTGGGGAGAATACTCCAGATGGAGATTGTTCAGTTTACTGCTTATCTTCTCCATAGCGGGGGCTTCAGGGACTGCAGTGGTGACTCCTAATGCTGTGGTGGTGCTGCCTAGGACGACAGACTGGCACACACACAACAATACAGATACGATAATGATCATTCATCATAGTGTCAAATTATAAGAGTATATTATAGTAAACACAATATTACCATTGCTATAGTACTAGTATTATTTAGTTACTCTATGGTGGTACTGTCAGAACTATTTTTACTAGTATTGCTACAGCTGCTACTAACACTACTATTGTTACTAGTATTGCTACAGCTGCTACTAACACTACTATTGTTACTACTATGACTACTACTACTACTTCAACTGCTACTACTACTAGTGCCACTACTAAAATTACTACCAATGCTAATACTTATACTACTACTACTAGTACTATGTCCACTACTGCTGCTAGTACTACCACTACTACTACTACTACTACTACTGGTACTACTACTGCTGGTACTATTATTACTATTACTGCTACTACTACAACTACTGCTACTGCAACTATTACTACTACTACTACTACTACTACTAGTGCTGCTACTACTACAACTACTACTACTACTACTACTACTACTACTACTACTACTACTACTACTACTGCTACTACTTCTACTATTGCTGCTGCTGCTACTACTACTGCTACTATTACTACTACTACTACTACTACTACTACTGCTACTACTACAACTACTACTACTACTACTACTACTACTACTACTACTACTACTACTGCTACTACTTCTACTACTGCTGCTGCTGCTACTACTACTGCTACTATTACTACTACTACTACTACTACTACTGCTACTACTAATAACAGTAAGACAGAGGTTACGTACCTGCTTCTGTGATAGACTGCCTGCCTCTGTGTGGAGTCTCTCTCAGATGAAGTACATTGGCAATAATAGTAATAATGATACTACTACTAATTTTACTTTTAGTACTACTACTAGTGCTCCTGCTACCACCACTGCTAGGATATGCATCTTCCCATGATATCAAAGTCCTGTCCTACCTGGTTCTGTGCTAGTTGCTGTAGGCTGCCACTGTCATTGTGGATTTTCTCCAGACTGCGGTAAATTGGCTCTCTCAGTGGCTTCAGCACACTTTTACACAGAGCTGCTTCCACTATGGTCTCTAGATGGATGCACACACAAACACACACACACACACACACACACACACACACACACAAACACAGTTGAGTGCAAAGCAAATCGAATTTCACTGCAAGTTTTACAGACTGCTATCTCTGAAGCTACTTCCATTAATAAAAGGCCCAAATTGGCCTGATATATTGGTCTTACCCTAGTTGTACTTAGTTGTAAAGTTACCTAGTTTGTCTTGTGTATACTGATGTTGTGGCTCCATCATGGCTTGCAGCTCTGTACTCTGCAGTAGGTAGCTCTTCAACTGAGTCATCATCTGTCTGATCTCCTGTAACAGCTCAGTGGAGGAGGGGTGACGCGACATAGTCTCCAAGGTGAATGCACGGTGCTCCTTTACCTAAATAAAAAAACATGACAAAAATAGACGAATGTACGTCTTGATGACATTGCAGGTTTGAGTTGTAGTTCTCGTTTCTACATTTGGGAGAGTTGTAAATGTTCATGTGCTGATTAGCTGTCCTAGGAATAAGATACATGAACTCTGAAAATGAGAGCGATTCACATTCAAGCTACAAACCTCACCTTTCCTACATTTACATTTTAGGCATTTTATACAGCGAGGGTTAGACTAATGTGGGTTTGTACCGATACCGATATTTTTGGTTTTGTGGCAATATTCAGTAGCTTTAAATTTGGGCATTTTTGGAAAAGCCTCTGAAACAGCATCCAGACCATCATAGGACACTAAAACTCTCCCTTGAAACCCAGACTGATGAAATTCTTTTAGGGCTAGCAGATTCTTAAGGCAGGGTGGGGCAGGTTTCAATGCAGGCTTTACAGACTGACACCTTCAGTTCAAAAACCATATAGAAATCCAGAAACAGATGAGGATTTTTTTCAAAGTGCTCTGTGTGTACTTGTTACTGTCCTCACGTTTAGTTCTTGTACTCACCAGATTACCAAAGTAGCTCAGAGGGTCTCTGGCCAGCTCTACGATGCGCTGTGTGAGGCGGCGGTCATGGCTGATGAGGCCGGTGAGGACGGTGGATAGGCGATGCCGGGCTCGGTCCAACATAACGGTGGTGGGGGTTCGCTTCACCACTGCCTTGGGGTTGCGTCCATCTGCAGAGCGACTGGAAAGAAACGTACATTAAACCTTATGAAACAAAATCAGATAACATTTTACAATGAAAATAGATTCAACTTTGCATGACAATTTATATTTACAATACTTTTTTTTTGCATTTTTATTCATGCGATTAACCAGAGCAACTTGGAAGAGCTGCAGGAGAATTCAGGAGCATTAGTGAACATTCAACTTTTAAAGTCACACTGAAATGAAAAACGAGTTTTTCGCTTTTTTACCTCATTCTAACTATCATACCATAGAGCTATTTGACAATTTCTGCCCAAAAAATGACAAAAGAAATTTATATCAAAATATCATTACTTCAAACTCATTTACTTAATTTCCTGGAAAAACAAAATTTGCAGAGGTGACCTCACCTCTACAAATTTTGTTTTACCAGGAGGCCTAAATAAAAACTCCAACCAATAAAACCATCCCTGTTCCATCCCTCCCATCAAATAAAACTGTTGTCTCTCCCTGACTGATATGCCATTGGTTTACAATTTTGGATGATCCCTCCCTGCGTTATGTTCCGCCCCAATATGCTGTCCTAACAGGAAATACACCACATTAAGGAAGCAAGATGCTCTCAATATGCGGTTTCAATGTGACTTTAAAGACATTCCTTACATAGAACACTAACCTGCAGCCTACAGTGTTTTATTCAGCTTACCAGTAAGGACTTGAGAAGGCTTTAGAAACATTCACAGACAATAACTTTCGATGCCACCTTTTCCAGCATAACGGAACCCATTTGAATTTTCTTGTGACCCTGCTCAGCCTGATTGGCCTCAAGATGTCGCTGTCATTCATTTTCATTTACTTGCATCTTGAGTCTGAACACGACCCAAAAAAACAAAAAACCTTGGAGGAAATCTTGACCACATACCATGTGGCAAGAAGCGACTGGTCAAAAAATGGTTCTCCTCGAGTATGTACAAAACAGATACTGTAGCTATATGTGATAATTAGACACTCAAAAGTTAGATTTCAATGTTAAAATCAACTAAAAATGTCTCAGAAATGGACAAGGTCCAGCATTCACCCTCAGAAGGTCCAGCATTCACCCTCAGAAAATCCAGCAATCCTCCAGTTCAAATCCCCAGACCAGCTGGGAAAATGTTGGCTGGGAAAGTGAACTCTCCCCTTCCTCAGCAACTACTGTTGAGGTGTCCTTGAACAAGACACTGAACCTCCAACTGCTCCAGTGGAGCTGCTCAGTGGCCGACAGTAGAAGACTGTGGTTGTACTGGGCAGCTCCCAGGTGGCGATATGTGTGACTGTGTGAATGTGAAGCAGGGGGTGACATATTTGACATGAAATTTAAAGCCCAAAGTCCAATTCAATTACAAGAATGCCAAGGATGGATAAAGATCTCAGAAGTTGACTTGGCCAACAAAAACGAATGAGAAGCCCCAAGATTCATTGCAAGAAAGACACATCACATCCAAACAGTGCTAGAACCACTTGAACAGCTGTGTGTCTGAACTGATCTGGCGACAATAAGCACACAGCCCATCTGAAACTGCAAAGATGCTTCTCTGCTCTCGTGTTCTTGAGAAGTTTGTTCTGTCCAAGAGTTCTCGAATTTGGTAATCACCTAGGGTGTCACTCGAAGAGAGCATTGTGCTCAGTCAGCTTTCCCTGGATAAATAAAGGTTAAAAACATTGTTCATATAATCACTGGAATTGAACCTGCAACCAGCCTCTCGACTGGTCCATCCTTCCGGACGTACCTGTGATTTTGCTCCTGCTCCTGGGTCGACTCTCCTTCCTCTTCTGTGCTGCTGGTAGAGCAGGAGTCGGGGTCGGTTCCCACCACAGCGCCCCCCTGTGGTGAGTAAAGGGACACGTCTGGCCGCCGTGCCGGTGAAGGAGGGGCCATTCTCATCCCAGCAATCTGATTGGCTGATCCTCCTCCTGACGGGTTGGGGAACGGCGGTGCATTAGGCTGGGAAGGTTGTCTCCTCCTCGGGGGAGGGACTGGACGGGAGGGCTTCTTTACTAACGGTTGGCAGTCGGAACTGGACTTCTGTTTTTCCTCCTCTCCTTTATCCATTTTCACCTGTCTCTCCTCCCCCGCCTCCTCTTTCTCCCTTGCCTCCTCGTCCTCCTTTTTCACCCCCTCCTCCTCTCGATGTTGGCTGCTGCTGCAGGAATCCTCTTGTTGAGCCACCTGCTCTATCAAAGATGAATTAGTTCCTGTTTTCTCCTCTCCTCTCTCTCCTCCTCCCTCATGCTCATTTTTCTTGGCAGGATTATGTCCCTTCTCTCTTTCCGTTGCCTCCCCTCCCTCTCGGTCGGCGCTTTTCCTGGAGGAGGTGCGACGCAGAGGAGCGGGAGGCAGAGGGGGAGCAGCACGGCTCTGCAAGGGGACAGGAGGCCTCAGCGGAGGAGGCGATGTTGACACCGACTTCCTCTCTTCTCTCTCCCCTCCTCCCCCTGCCCTTCCTTCCTCTTTTCTCTCAGCTGCTGTAGTGAGAGAAGAGGAGGTGTTAGCTGAGAGGGGAGACGAGAAGAGCAGGCCCGACCCGGATCCTGAGCCCAGGCTGGGGGGTCGAGGGGGGGGTCGCTTGTATCTCTGTGACATGTCCTGGTTGGGCATGTTCTTGCTCGGACCTCTGACCTCTGGCTTCTTTTTCGGGCTTTCTCCGTTATGCAGGGAGGAGTTGATGTTTTGAGAGGTGATGTTTTCCAGGTTGGAGAAAGGGGACGGGTTCAGGTCTTTGTTGGTGTTTTCCTCCACAGCGACTGGGTTGATGTACCAGTACAGACTGGGCTGACCACTGTGGTCCAAAACCACGTCCCGGTTCTCTGCCTGCTGGTTCAGCTCGGACGTCCAGAAATCTGCAACACATGCAGTCAGAGTTGAGAGAGTTGTTTTGTAATTATTTAACAGATTACTCATTTACTTTCCACATTTCATATCATGGATTTTTTTTTCTTCATGTTTTCCATTTATTTTCTGTCTCAGATCATATTCACTTATGAAAACTAGCCTTCTTTGGCTTGTTCTGGCTCATTTAGAGGCATGATTATTGATGTGTACCTATAGTCTGTTACATGTACTAAATAGAAAAATTGATTAAAATATAAGGAGATATAATTAAGGTATAACTATTTTTTTCAATGCATGTGTGCTCAGCATGCCACTTTTTCTGTACATATGCAAGGCACCTGCTCCTGGTAATAATAATAATAATAATGATGATGTAATACGATGCATACTTTGCACATTCTGTATCCGATATATTCTGTAAATTAATATATTTGCTTTCTCTATGTTATTATGTTTTGCCTTTAGTTGTATATTGCATATGTCTTGATATTTTTGGATTTATTTTCATACTGCATATATTTTCATATTTTCCATATATTTTTCATTATTTGTCTCATCATGTTCTATTGCTGTTATTTTCACACACCCTGAATACATGATGTAATTCATATATTTTCATACTTTCATTTGTACTAAATGGTGTTATGTTTAACAGCCCCCATTTGCTCTGTTCCTGTTTATATCCTGTTTCTTCCTTGTTGTATTTCCTGCTGCAATGACTCAATTTCCCCACACCGATCATTAAAATTTGATGTCATCCAATCTAAATCTAATGATCACAATATATGCAGACTTATCTACCTGCTCCCATGGCAGAGATGACCTCCAACTCCTCCTTCTTAGCTGCCATGCTGATGACCCTGGGTAACCTCAGTGGGACGGCCAGGACGTCCCTTATTGGTGGATTCAAAGATAAAACACCAGCACAGTCTAAGCAGTGAGTTCAACAATGTGACAATATATTATATATAAATGGAGATCACACAATCTTACGGTGTGTAGAGAAGGTACATGTTGTCCAGTCTGTGTGTACAGTATGTGCTTGTGCATGTGTATATGTATTGTGTGTGTATACAGTATTTATATGTACATGTATGTTTATATATGCATTTTATGTATACATATGTGCATGTGTAAGTGTATGTGTATATTTATATGTACATGTATGTTTATATATGCATTTCTTCTGTATGTATATGTCCATGTGTAAGTGTATGTCGTGTGTGTACTTTTATATGTACATGTGTATGTGTACTTAATGCATATGTGTGTATGTATGTATATATATATTTTTATATACATATGTGTTTGTGTGTGTTTCTGTGCGTGTGCATATGTATACACATGTCTACGTGAATGTGTGCAATGCATGTGCATTTTTTATGTATTTGTTTGCTGACAGTGCACCTTTATGTGTATGTCCATGTTCATGTGCACTTTCACATGTGTATGTATATGAACGTATGTGCAAGTATATGCTTATATGCATGTGTGTGTGTGTGCATGCGTATGTGTATATGTGTATGTATGAGTATATTTATACACATTTGTGTGTGTGTGTGTGTGTGTGTGTGTGTTGTTTTGTGTGTGCATGTGTGTATATGTCCAGTATTACCTGCTGACACAGTAGAAGGACACCAGTTTGAAGATGTCATTGAAAACCAGAGAGGAGCCTTCTAAGTGGAGAACTGCGACAGAAAAGATTTAACACGTGAGCATCACCAACTGATCTGCCATTTCATCTGTGGTGAGAAACCATGTTAATATCAACTAACTTGACCATGTCTAATAATTCCTGGTTGTCAGTGCAATACCTACATGTCTTGTGTTGTTTGACCACCAGGTTGTGGACGAGTGGCGCCCCCTGTCCATCAGGTAGGCGTACTGACAGCATCATACCCTGGTCCTCTGTGCTCTGAACCAGGAACGCCTGGAAATGTCACCATCAGCGATTACAATATTGAGGTCAGAACAAAAAACTTGCAAAATATCAGGTTTGAAATACGTTACATCATACAACGCAGCACACAAATCTAAATCCAGGGTTTTTTGCCCATTGCAGACTGATTTTGGAGGGCCTTTTACAGCAATTTCACGTGAATGCAAACAAGTTTTCGATACAAATACAGTTCGATATCTTTAAATTTGACCATTTTCATGCCATAAAATGCCTCTAAAAATTTCATGCATTCAGTGTTTCCCCCTGAATGTTGTTCTTATCTGTGCAGAAAAGCCTCTAAAACAGCATTTAGACCGTGGGACACTAAAACTCTCCATTGAAACCCATGCTATTACTACTACTACTGCTATCAGTGATGTACTGTAAAAAGCTGGTGATCATCATAAGCCAACCTAACCTGACGCGCCAGATGGTTTGTTACACAGAACCATCTGGGAAGTCGTCCTTGGAAACTGTTTGGAAAAGGGCAGGCACTTTCAAAAAATACTTGGCAGGTGATTGGATGAACCATCTGTCTATCACCATCTATCACGGGCTAACTTCAACCAATCAGACCAGTCGGGAGAAGAGCGAAAACATCTTTTCCATCCAGAAAAGCCTTCAGTGCCGTTCTTTGCTCTTCTTCCAATGAAGAAATACTCTCCAGTTCAGAAATAACTGATGTTATAGCAGCATCTACGCTAGCCTCTTTAGGAGCCGCCATTGTTGTGAACGAACAGTCGCTTCTCGCTGTCGTCACACCTAAACCACGCCCGTAGCTGCCCTCATAGGACGCTGATTGGTCCGAACCACTGTGGTTCGGCCACAAATGCATAACTTGAAGCCTGGCAAGATGGATTCTCGCGTGATCATGATCTCGCGAATCCAGCTGCCTTGCAAGGTAAAAGCCAACCACCAATAGAAACATTACATTTTCAGAAAGGTATTACTCTATACTTAATTCCATTAAAGGACCCAATACTACAAATTTATACTATGAATTTAAAGATTTATGTCATGCTTAAAAGTATGAGTGTGTGTGTGTGTGTGTGTGTGTGTGTGTGTGCGTGTCTCACCCCAGCCGTCTCTCTCTCCATTATGCTAGTGGCTTTGTCTTGACTAAGACCTTTGGGCTGCCATACTGAAGCGCTCCCAACCAGCCGATCTATAGGGCTCAGGACTGGAGGAGATGGAGGAGATGGAGAGGATGGAGAGAAGAGGGGAGGAGGAGTAGGAGGAGGAGGAAAGGAGGAGAGAGTGGGGGATAAAGGAGGAGGAAGAGAGGGAGTGAAATCAGAGGAGAGCAGAGGAGAAGTAGGGAGCAGAGGTGAGGGCGTTGGGGAGATGGGAGTAGGGGAGAGAGGAGGAGGAAGAGAGGGAGGAGGAAGGTTGGAGGAGAAAGGAGGATTGAGGGAGAGAGGAGGAGGAAGGGAGGGCGGCGGCAGAGGAGGATTGGGGGAAAGAGGCGGAGGGGGTTTGCAGACAGAAGGAGGGAGAGGAGGAGGGAGGGACGGAGGGGTGGACGGAGGAAGAGGGGGACGAGAAGGGAGCTGTGAGGGCTTCACCGCGGGAGGCGGGGGCTTGGGTCGGGACGGCCTGGGGTGAGGCGGGGAGGAAGGGAGGGGGGGTGAGGAGAGAGGAGAAGATGGAGGGAGGGAGGAGGGAGAGGGGACGGAGGAGGGAGGGTCGAGGGCTCCTGCCAGAGGGCTCGTTTGGCTGTAAAGAGAGAAAAGTTACCATAGGTTAAAGGATAAGTTCAGCGATTTTGGAACTATATATAATTTGTCTCTTACATACCTGTAGTACTTGGACCCACAGACAATATTGGCTCAGCTGTCGGTTGGTCACCATAGCATTTTCACAGATTGGCTTTTTTAAAGATATTTTGACAAACCCCATTTGGACTCACTGTTAGCAGACTTAGCAACGGAACCGAAGGCTGACTCGGAAGCCAATATTGTCTGCGAGTCCAAATACTACAGGTATGTAAGAGACAAATTATATATAGGTCCAAAATCGCCAAACTTATCCTTTACAGCTGCACTGGGCAACTTTGCACGTTGGGGGCACCAAATAGCAGCGAGAGGTAACTGTTGGAAAACTGGTTGAACTTCAACATCCAGAAATCCTGTCAGTAAACTGCACAGAGCATGCTCATGTTGCTGGTCTGTGATGCTTTATACCATTCCCAAACTTAAGAATGCTGCGGCTCAATTTGAAATCTGAAAATCTTCCGTGGCCCACCCAACCCTTTAATCACAACTCTGATCAACACACGAGACTAAGATGAAGAATTTCCCTATCCCAGCGATAGGTACTCACTTGAGTACTTTCTACGAGTCCTTCTTTTTGTTTTCACGGATTCATTTTGATCTTCTGATGATTCGCTTGTGGAGGTTGATTCTCCATTAACAGCTTTCCTTTTGCAACCTGATAGCCACTGCTCCATTTTTACTCTTCCCCTGCCAATGATGAGGTATTCCCTAAATTACAATCCCGCCAATGACGAGATATAAGATACGTTCCGGCCAGATCAAAAATAGGTCAGATAAATGAAGAATAACACGTGATTTAAATCCCATGGCTTTGTTTTATTAGTTCTGATTACTTTTTTTAATGCAAATATTTAATCATAAATATTTTATGGTAATTTCAAACTAAATTACAAAATTGAAAATTAAAAACTTTTTATTTATT
Organism: Centroberyx gerrardi; assembly: GCF_048128805.1. Classification (NCBI taxonomy): domain Eukaryota; kingdom Metazoa; phylum Chordata; class Actinopteri; order Beryciformes; family Berycidae; genus Centroberyx; species Centroberyx gerrardi. The sequence continues at coordinate 26,676,992 of NC_136013.1, forward strand.
TATTGTAAATGACCTCTCCACCTGCAGTACCTTCACGGCCCACCAGGGGGCCGCGTCCCACACTTTGGGAATCACTGCTTTATATCAAAGGATACCAAAGGGACAAGAGAAGCAAAAGATTAGGGCCTGACCGATATGGGATTTTTAGGTCCGATACCGATGTCGATAATGAGGGGTAAAAATTTCCCGATTTCCGATATATCTGCTGATATATATATAATTTTTTTAATAATGTAAATCAGACATATCCCAGAAATCATTTGTCACATTTGCGTCTTAAAGAGTAATTATTAAAGAATTGCACTGGAGGCAGGATTTGTTTTTTGTTTGTTTTACTTACAATCAACTTTTATTAATTTAACATTATGTAACATCATACATAGAACCAGGGTTTCCGCTAGACATTTTTTTTACTGGCCAAAAAGGTCGGTAAGATTTCAGGATTCCGGACAAGTAGAATATTTACCGGACATATGTTTTAAATAAGCTAGAGTAAATTTAAATAGCAATAAACAATACAAACCAAATGCAAAGATACAACAAATGCAATTTATTAACCGTTTGGCTGTCAGATCTGATGGAAGAGTCTTGCTGCCTTCAGGCGCTCCTCATAAGCTCATAATTCCGAATTTGACAATCGTAATTACAATTCATTGTGTATTCAAGAATTGTATTTTTAAGTGAGAAATTACAAAATGGACCTGACATAATAGTAGCTGTTTTTGCTGACTATTTTAGAAACAAAGCTTGGCTACTTTGTGCTGCCACGACAGAATGAAGAAGAGAATATTCCCATCAGCTTTGCAACTTGTATTTTAATAATAAATAGTTGGCTAAAAATTGTTGTATATATACGTGACACCTAAATGTTCAACAAAGAGTGAGAATGCCACATCTTGGAATCTTGGCTATCATGTAAAATTCAACTTTGCCATTTGTATTTACCATTTTATTGGGTTGTTTAAGCGCGACCTGCAATCGCAATATTTCTGATAGCATTTGAAGGCAGCATTGGCTTGCTACAGTTGTGACTGTGGCGATGTAGAAATAGGTAAAGTCTAGGAGATAATGAAGTAAATATTGGACTTCTGGACTCACAGTGCAATCATTTCACTTCAGAACACTGGGATTATGCTGTTTGGAGTAATCTTATGGTCATTGTTGTCCTTTTTGGAGCCATCTTTACACAGAGAATTTGTACCAACATAAAGCTAAAAATACAAATTCTGTGTGAAGATGCATGCTGGTAAAAAGGAGGGCTAGTTATCCCAGTACTAACCAACTTCCCCACCTCGTAAAAAAGCCGGAGCAGAACCGGAGAAATGTCTGCACAAATGCAATGCTAACCACGGTGCCAGCAACAAGTTTTATAGGTCACGCGATATCATTTAATTAGGCTATTGATATTTGTCATATTTTTTGCCGGACAGTTTGGCCGACGAGATTTTTATTTGTCGGGCAACTGCACATTTTACCGGCCAAAAGCCGGCATATACCAGCTAATGGAAACCCTGGATAGAACAATTGTATGTCACCTAACCATTGAAAGTAAATTAAAACTAATTGAAATAATATATGCATATTCTTTTATAACAAGGTATACATTCTTATTACAAACTGGCCACTGTTTCTTTGGTTCAAATGTTCTCTCTTTAGACATTTTTTTTTCTTTTTCTTTTTTTTTTTTTTTACATATTTTATTCCCTGCCTAAATAAAATATGTATTATTATTATTATTATTATCTGTGTTTATTGGTGGATTTTTTTCCGATACAGATATATCTGTGAGATGTGACTATCGGCACATATTATCGGTGCTCCGATATACAGTATCTGTCGGGCCCAGCTTTCTCTGGACAGAGCGCTGCTCACTGCTGTTTAGGAGACAGTTTGGATTTCACTCTTGAGTTTAGATTTCTCACTTCCTGTGGCCAGAAAAGATTTCCTGTCACCACAATGTAATTTGGCCAAATAGGGTGAATCTATGCTGTCTCAGTTAGTGGGGATGGGACACTCTTCTCTGTTGTGGCACTACTTTGTGACTTTGGCTGATAAAATGTGTGTATTTGTACGTAAATTTCTTGCCTACGGTGCAACTTTAAAGGTCGGCATCAGGCTCGTCTTCATGGTCCTAGGAAACAGCTATGGAGCTTCAACACATGCTGAGAATTTAATTGTTTATACTCCAGCGCATTTTCCCTCAAGCAACTCAATAAATTGTTTACTGGAAGTCCATTCGTTTTCTATCATCAGAGAAACATTGGCGGCTGTTAAAGTGGTAATCCTTGACATTCTCTCTCTTTTGGTTTCTTAAATTTTGTGGACACTTGGCACTTCCCACAGATCGCCTGTCAATCAAACAGTGTCTCCAGTACTGTGACGTCTTTTTCCTTGGATTTTCTGTTGATGAAGCTTGAGTTTCTGTAGGTGGCGCTCTTTTCTTCGTCTGTTCAGCCATGGTGGCTATTGCTGCTCATGCTAACTACCCAGTTCTTCTTCTATTTATTCCAAACAAACTGGAAAAATAAAACAGCTTCAGAGATAAGGCAAACAACTTGCACTTATCTGCATTATGCTGTAACTAGCGCTTCATTTGCGCTTTAATCTTTGCCTCAATTGAAAAGCTCTGTTCCGCCTGCAGTTGGCACAAAATGCAGCTGCCAGGCAACAAAACAGCGTGACCACATCGCTCCAATTTTAGCCTCATCACAGTGGCTTCTAGCACAGTTCAGACTTGATTGTGAAGTCTGCTTAATCATTTTCAAAGCAATGCATGGTTTGGCACCAGATTATATTGAAGATCTTTTAACAGACTGTGAGCAAAAGCATGGCCTTAGGTCTACAGACAAAACCCTGAAGTGTAGATCTCTCCTCTCTGGAGTAGCAGGCATAAACTTGAATTTGAATTAATATACAGTACATTTATATAACATAACAGTTGTATTGTCCTGGTTTTTATTTTGTATTTGATATATTACAGTACTTTGCCGTGTTGATTCTAAACTACCATTGAATTTTGTTAAAGGCTTCATGTGTTTAAATATGTGTTACTATCATTTGAAATGTAGCAGCTGTCTTAAGTGTTGTTTGATTTGTTAATTTTCACTAGAGCACATTATAACATTGTTCTGAAAACTGCTTCAGAAAAAAATTATCATTATTATTAGTAGTAGTAGCAGTACTCTTGTCGTGGGAAGCCACCACAGTCAGGCCCATGACTCATTTTGGGGCCTTCCTAACCAATGCTTGAAGAGGTGTAAAAGGTCAGTGGTAAATAGACCGTAAATGTTGAATTTAAAAAAGAGGAAAGAGAGAAAAGCCTGTTTTATTTTTATATTTACTGTCTTGGCACTCTACATGACCCAGTATCCAACAGTATGCTTTTAAAATGGACCACATTAGAGATTTTTATTAAATGATAAAGACATCTGATCAGGGCTTTTTTAATAAAGATATGAAGATGACTGGAATCTACATGTTTTCACGTATTTGACTGGTAAAAAATCGAACAAAAAATAACTGACTGGTAAAAAGTCAAAGGTACAAGACTGAATGAAGTATTGGTATTTTAACTGGTACTTTAAGATTTTCAAAATGCACCCACACACCATTTGAGTCACTTGGTAATCGCTTGAACCGATCGAATGTTTTAAACCACGTTCAATGCAGCCTGGAGGTGAAGTCACTCTGCTATGAATGAAAAAAATGCATGCAGAACCGACGAAACCACATGACAGATCCCAAGAGTCCTGCTGGTGCCAAGCATGCTCACACAAATGGGGTAAAATCGCTGTTAAGTCAGCTAAATTTTCTGAAATAGCACTGGAAACTTAAGTTCTCAGCAGAACACTCAGTACAGACATGCCGTTACATGTTTGAAATACTATCTTTATTGTCAATTGATGGAGAAATCAAGCACTCATATTTACTGCATTATCATAAATAAATAAAGAATTGGACACTTTTATGGTCCCAAAGAACCAATTTGTTTTTAATGATGTGAGCAGTCTTAGCAGCCTCGGATTGGACAACATCACTTTGCCTGACCTAACATGACCTTTAGGATAATGGCAGTGTAACACAATAGCAACTAACTTTTGATACCAATTTTTCATATGTAATAACACTGTCCTTCAGGGAGAAAATGGTAGCCTGCATTTAGAGCTAACCAAACAACAAAACCTAAAGAATTCAGACTACACCTAAGTAATGTTATATTATGGAAGGTTGCACTATGGATTTAAGTTGACACCAAGTCCAGCATAGATTAGTAAGATTGACTGTTGTAATAAATACTATACTGTTACTGATTTGGACGATCTTAAACCACCTTTTCTGTCAAGATCAGACATTCAAACACTGGGGCAGTTTACATTCAAAAGAAAACATGCATGCGTATTCCCAACTGCCCATTGAACAAGTCATTAGTGCTCAGCTGCAGCTTTCAGCCACTTAATGTTCTTCCCTGCAAGGGAAGAACAAACCAAAACCAATTGTCAGCATTGCTGTATCACAGTTATTAGTACTCTGGAGTGACATACAGTACAGTAGATATTCACATTTGAACTAAACACCCATGGTACCTCATGTTTTGGAGCAGGAAAAGACTTGCTGGCCATTGACCTATATTAGCTGGTCAGTGAGTCATCACATCTGTTTTTTCCTGCTCTGGTTTTCTGACTTTCGACCCCCTGACCACCCCCCCCCTTCCCCTTCATGACAGTTACAACCCCCCACCACCCCCCCCACCCCACCCCGCCTCTTTAAAACACCAATCTCTCCACAATACTTGCCCCCGCAGCTCCATTTCCCCAGTAAAACTCACCCTGTATCCTGAGCAACAACGCTGGCTTCCATCATATTTCCACAGTTTGAAAGTTAGCTCTTTTGCCAGTATCTCTCTCTCTTTCTCTCTCTCTCTCTCTCTCTCTCTCTCTCTCTCTCTACTCCATTTAAAACCCCGCCTCCTCTCTGCTCCTTTTCCTCTTTCTGTGGCTCGGAGCAGGACTGAATAAGGAAAAACTGAAGGGCAGAGGAAAGTATGCTTCTCTCTGTCTGCCCTCCCTCTGCTTCTGTCTCGACTTCCTGAGCTGATAGTCAGGCAGGAAGAGGCCGAACATTTTGGTCAGACTCCCCCTACTCTCTCTCTCTCTTTCTCTCTCTCTCTCTCTCTCTTTTTTTTTTTTTTTCTATCACACACTTTCACACTTTCTTTCTCATGCATACACACATACTCTCTCATGCATACTTCCTTTCTCCCTTATTTTTAACTTCAGATCTGTGTGGGATTACATCAGTGTCATAAGTTTTGAGGTTGTAGAAAAGTAAATAGTAATAATAAATGTTGTACGGCAACATTTGAGTATGCAAAATTTGCATGAACAAAGTCAAATGTGTGCATGTGTCAAAAAGATTTGGTCAAATATTTGCTACCATTATTGATATTCATCTGTTGACGCTGTTCCTGTGTAATTACTGTTTGTTGTGGATGGCTGTTGCTGTTTTGTCAATGAGGGAAGCTGTGTTGTGTTTTTTGCTTGCATTGGTTTACAAAAAAGAATTTCCTCTTGTGGTCAATGAAGTAAACTAACAAACTACCTTATAATTTCACATGTGGGTGCATATCTCTTTCATATCTTTGTTTATGCACTCACACATTTGAAATGATTTGCACACTTCTGTTTCTACTTGTTCATGAGATCTTTTCATAGAAATTCATACATGACATCTATTTGTTAAAATCTTTTTTTTATGGAATTCAATTTTAATTCTTCTGATCAGATCTTGTTACACGTTCCCACATTTGAATTTGTTGATGCAGGTTTTTTTTTCTCTGCACATTCAAATAAGGCGAAGTCGACGATAATTCTCAAAACATTTTGTAAACATTTTCCTACGAGCTCAAAAAGCAAGACAAAACAAAACAAGACCAAACAATCCTGATTTAATCCTGTATGTCGGTCTTAAATATTCAGCAGATACTGTTTCACCCCCCTCCTCTCTTTCCTTCTCTCCTCCCCTCTGCCCTAAAGATTTCCAGATGCTCCCCAGCTCACGCTCTGGAATGTACAACTGCATGTTTCCTACAAGCTTCATTTTTCTCTCTCCCCCTCCATTTTCCTCTTCTCCTCCTCAACCCCCTTACCACCCCCCGTTTTCTTCTTCTCTTGTTTCTTTTCTCCTCCCTCCCTCCCCCCACCCCTCTCCTTTGCCTCTCTCTTCTCTCCGCAGTGGGTTATTTGTCTAGACTTGGGTGGGTCTTCCCCCGCACTTAGGTTTAGACTGATACATCCGGCCGATGTTGGCCTCCACCTCTGATATGATGGAGGTTCCTCTCTGACCACAGCTAGTCAATATGTTCTTCTTCTTATTATTATGTTTATGTCATGTGTCTGATCAGAGAAATCATTCCAAGTGGGAGGATTTTACTCAACAGTCTATAAAACCTGCAATGAAACCTGCCTCACCCTGAGAGTGCTAAACCTAAAAGAATTTCATTAGTCTGGCTTTCAGTGGAGAGTTTTAGTGTCCCATGGTGGTATAAATGCTGTTTCAGAGGCAACAGCTGAACCCTAATGCTGACACATATTTTAAGAATCCAGGCTCTTCACCATATTTTCAGCAAACACCATCTCTTGCCTATCTATCTATATGCCTATCCATCTATATGCATATCTCATGTAATTCATGAGCCATTTTGTAGCCATAACACTGAATATAACGCTGTCAAGCAAAAGTAAAATCATTTAATTCTGTCAGATTCTTTCTTGCTTTTAGCCCTCAGAGACCTCAGTTCACAGTTACCCCACAATCCATAGATGCAAAGGTGCATGGATTCAATATACATACATACATGCATACATACATACATACATACATACGTGGTCAAAATGCACAAACACATACATGCACACATACACCAACGCAGCGGAGCGTGCTGACTGTGCAGCTGCTTCCTGTGTAAACACCTGTGGCCGTGTCTTTTTGACTCTTCAGACTCTCCCAGCCTTCCTGTTGAGCTGTGAGTTGGTTTCACAGTGAGCAGTGAGCAGTGAGTTGGCTGTACCTCATCACAGCAACCACTAGAGTGCGCTATGGAACAGAGCATCACAGACCATAACTGTATTGTGATTGTGACTGATTTGTTTGACAACAAATCCCTTTAGTAAAGACCATAGAACAGGGGCAATGTTATGGGCAGTGCTTGTTATGTAATCATGCCTTCAACAGGGATGGAGAATTGGAACCTGGGACAAAATCAATGAGGATGACGGATTGATGAACAAAAGTGTCAGAAAACTATCTTGATGGTTATAGTTGTTGGCAGAAATGTCCATATGCACTGCCTCATGTTGCCTGTGTACCACATTCCAACCAAAGCCTGGCTGTTATGATTAAAGGGGCAAAATGACCATAATAAATATGCAGGGGTTTGATTGGGTTGTTGATCAATACCAATCACTGCAAGACATTTCAGCTACGAAGGCTAAAAATCCTTGTTCTCGAGCCAAAAAAGCAAATGACAAAGCAGCATTATTATTCCAGTATTTAGCATGGTGATATATATATATATATATATATATATATATATATATATATATATAGCTAGCTAGCTTACTCGTCTCTTTTGTGAAAATGTGACTTTATTGTTTGTGCCAATTACAGGTTACCATAAGCTGTGCCAGAGGCCTGTCCATGTTGTTGCACGTGCTTAGTCTCTTAGCCAATAAACATCATAGATTCCTTAATGCGTCTTTATCTGTTTGGCAACTCATTTCAATTCAAACAGCACTGTCGTTGGTATCCAGTCTGCTCATAACCTCCTCATTACTGACTCTGAGTCTGTTGGCTACATCAAAGTAGCTTCCCAGACTCTTTCTGTCTGTCATCCTGCTATCTCTATCTCTGCTTGTTTCTCTGCTTAGTATCTCCCACTCCGCTTTAGCTGGAGTTTTGGTGTTTTTGAATGTGTTTCTAACTAGTATTTTAGCATAAATCTGCATTCTGAACAGGGACTTTTTTCTGTTTTGGTAGAAATGGTGATTGAACATTTGCTGTACATGATTCATTAGCTAAGTGTTGGCTGCAGTATTTGACTATGTTTCAACATTCCTTACTGATGATAATGTCAAATGGGGAGCGGTGAGTGGACGGAGCAGCAGTCACAGTGTTTTTAGGGCATTGCAGTTTTACAGTACTGTATGATGGAGAGAGACAGGGCAGATAGAGAGAATAATCATTTTAATTACCATGTACAATAAATGTAAAGGAGTTTTGTCTTAGTGATATTGGTAAAGACACATTTGGACAACTTAGTTTCACAGTACATACTGTAACACATAGTGCAGGGAGAACAGGACCTCACATATAGTGGTAATGGACTGTGCAAGGCACACTGTGGACAGTATACTTATATACTTGTATACATATCCATCTACAAATATACATGCAACATTCTGTAGCTATGTGTGTTCCAGTAGTGTGGTATACAGTGCAGCTGCAGCTGTAGAGGGAGGTGTAATGAGTAACCATGAGTATAGTGTATTGGTCCACTGTACCATTAGGAAGTTAAAATGCAAGGTCTGAACTATACAGGCTTGTGCAGACGTAGTGGGTAATGATAAATAGTTACAGTAATGAGGTATACAGACAGTTTAACTGAATAGTAATATATAGTCCTCAGAAGAGAAATGATGCTTTCAATTATTGCTATATTAAAATGTCTCTGGATTAGATGTGGGAAGTTGAGCGTCCTAATTTGCAGCAGGGATAACATCCTCTGTTGGGCCATTTTGATTAAGCAGCAGATGTTCTTGTTCAGTGATGAGATGACATGCGACAAAGACTGTGAGCTGGATTCAGACCAACAATATTGTGAGTGCATGGTCATGGCCCCTTTTAAAACTAAAGGCCATGCAAAATGGGTAATATTCCTTTCAGCAGGGAATGGGGGATAGGCAACTGATCAGTGCTGATAACATAAAAAAAGAAGACTCATGGAAAAAATAATCATAATTGTTGGTAACATATAAGTTGATTCGCATGAATGACGCAGCCCCTTTGGACAGGATATTCCATCAACATTATGTTCCCTCAACCCTATGTTCGCTCAACCTTATTTTCCTTCAAACTTATGTTTCTTCACCCCATGTTCCCTCAACACTATGCTCCCTCAACCCTGTTTTCCCTCTACCATATGTCCCTTCAACCCTATGTTCCCTCCACACTGTGTTCCCTCAACTCTATGTTCCCTGTACCATATGTCCCTTCAGCCTTATGTTCCTTCAACCTTATTTTCCTTCAACCCTATGTTCCCTCTACCATATGTCCCTTCAACCCTATGCTCCCTCAACGTTAATTTCCTTCGACTCTATGTTCCTTCAACCCAATGTTCCCTCAACACTATGTTCCCTTAACCTTATGTTCCCCCAATTCTGTTTCCTCAACTTTATGTTCCCCCAACCCTGCCCCCTCAAACTCATGTCCCCTAAAACTTATGTCCCCTCAACCCTATATTTCCTCAGTCCTTTTCCCTCAACACTAGATTCCCTCAACCCTGTTCTCCAAACCCTATGGTCCATCAACCCAATGTTCCCTCAAACTTATGGTCCCTAAACCCTATGTTTCCTCAATCTTGTGTTCCTGCAACCTTATGTCCCCTCAACCTTATATTACCTCAACCCTTCTCCCTCAACCCTGTTCTCTCAACCTTGTGTTCCCCCAACCTTGCCCCCTCAAACCAATGTCTTCTATATCCTGTTCCCTCAACCCTTTTGCGTCATATTCCCTCAACCATACATTCCCTCAACCGTATGTCACCTGAACCTTATGTTCACTCAGCCCAATGTACCCTCAACATAATTTTAAGCCTGATGTTCTCACAGCTGTAGGTTCCCATAATCCTTGAGTCAGCTCTAGGTTCCCATAATCCTTGAGTCAGCACACATGACACCTACAGTTTTTCTTAAAAAGTCAGTTAGCATCCCACCTTGAATATCTTAAAAAACTATATGATAGCAAAGATGGGTAGGAAATTCAAAATTTCAGGGCTACAGCTTGGATGAGATAAGTTGTACAGTAATTAGTTGTAAGAAGTACGTACATCCAACATTCTGCCTTACAAATTCAGTCTCATCAAGTACAATACACTCAGGCGTTACGTATGCACATGTATGTCAGGTTATGCTGAACTGGTACGTTCTAATAAAATACTGCCACAGATTTTCAGGCGAATTCAGTATTTTTACAGGCAGAATTTTTTTACAGTGTTTGACTGTCAGATCTTTCTCCCTGTCTCTGCTTGCCTCTGTCTCACACATGCACACACACTCACAGAGTCAACAACAGTTGAATTGACATGAAGAACAAGCACCATAAAGGGGCAGTATGACTCAGTCTTTGCCTGTGTCAATCATAACAAATATCTTGGAAACTACTGGCCCAATTTTAGCAAGACTCGAGTAAATGCTGCATCTCGCCATTGAAATCCTGGATTTTCATAAATCACATCTAAATGTCATCAACAAAGACCAACAACAATGAAATGGCAATGTTGTATAATATATAATATTGTGTAATATCGGTTAATAATATTCATTGTAGAGGAACAAGGAGGTGTGGAGAGCAAAGAATCTAAAATAGCCTACAGAAATTACTAAACCAATGGAGGATTGGATGGAACTTTGTGTAAAATTGTCCAGTCAGGGGGTATTTAACCTTTATTTATCCAGGGAAAGTTGTCTGGTCAAGCATGCTCTTTTCTTGCAATGCCCTGCTTTACATTCACACAGTTACACACATTCATACCTTAGGGTTGCCCAGTACAACCACAGTCTTCTACCGTTTGACACTGAGCAGCTCCGCTGGAAGCATTTGGGGATTCAGTGCCTTGCTCATGGACACCTCGACAGTAGTTGTCGAGGGAGGAGAGTGTTACTCATTCACGTTCCCCATCCACAGTTCCCCCCATCAAAACTAGGTCAAAATGTGCATCTAGCTCCTCCCCATGGATCAATGACAAGATCCGCTGCTCAGAAAAAGAGAATGGTGGAATGCTATCAAGCTGCATGTCCATCATCATCATCATGATCATCATCAAATGAGTGACTTATTATAATGGTAATCCTCAGGTTGCTCATTTTGTTATTTTGTCATTGCTTTGGTGCTTTTACTGCACTTCCCGGAGATCACTTGCCAATCAAACAGTGGGTGGTACTGTGTCTTTTTCCTTGGATATTCTGTTGATGAAGTTTGAGTTTCTGTAGGTGGCGTCTGTTCAGCCATGATGGCTATTGCTGCTCATGCTAACTACCCACTTCTTCTTCTATTCATTCCAAACAAATTGGAAACATAAAACGCATCACTTTCCGTGCGGCAGAGGATTTTTCACAGGAAAGAGCAGACCAGTTGTTCAGAACAGCAAATGTAAAAGCTTTCATGAACTGGATATAGGCTGAATCACTGTTGTGTTATAGCAATCGGCAAAAGAGAGTAGCAAAGCAGACATTTATTTATATTAAAATGTCACAGATTATTTAACATCTTTACACCCTTTAACATCCCTTAATTACAAAAAATATTCTTCCTGCCTGTGTGTGTCCATGTGCAAGCATCTGTATGTGTTGAAAATCTGTTGTATTTTTGGTGTGATGTTGATGTCTGTTACTCAGGCTTTTAAATTGCACTGTATAAGAGTATCCATTGTTGCACTCTCTCTCTTTCTCTCTCTCTCTCGCTCTCTCTCTCCCGCCTCCACAGTGATGTGTGTTGCGTTAACGTTGAGGTGAAGAGTGGGAGGAAGAGGGCAAACTGAGAGGGCTACAAGAGGGATGGAGAGAGCGAGAGAAGAGAAGAGTGTGTGGGAGAATGAAGCATAGATACTGTAGATAGATAGATGGATAGATAGATAGATAGGTAGATAGATAGATAGATAGATAGATAGATAGATAGACAGATAGATAGATAGATAGATAGATAGATAGTACAAAATGAACAGGCTAAAGCTTTCAGGGCTGAACATTTTTTTTCAAGGAACACTGATTTGCTGTTATGTAATTTTTAATGGAGTGTTTCATACTATCAGATAGATATATAGATAGGTAGATAGATAGATAGATAGATAGATAGATAGATAGATAGATAGATAGATAGATAGATAGATCTGTCCTTCCTTCTTCTTTTCCTTTGTTACCTCATTTCTAAAGCATCTGATGATGATGATTTCCCCCGGGTAACCCACTCAGGTCAAACTAAATCTAGAAGGGAAAGATAGAGAGAGAGGAGAGAGAAATATAGCAATACAGGGAGATGATGGGTGAGAGAGACAGAGAGAGATAGATAGACAGCTGGAGAGAGAGAGAGAGAGAGAGAGAGAGAGAGAGGCAGATGGATGGAGAAGAAGTTGGTCTCTTTGCAGCTCCAAAGCTCTTAAAGCCCTGAAGCTGTGTGGAGTGTAAATGGGAGGGAGAGGGAGGGAGAGAGAGAGATAGAGATAGAGAAAGAGAAGGAGAGAGATATAGAGAGAGAGGCAGAGGGAGGCTGAATTGAGAGAAGAAGAAAAGGAGAGAGAGAGAGAGAGAGTGAAAGGGAGAGAGGGAGAGGAGGAGGAGGAGGGTTTGCGTTGGTGTGTTGGCTGGCAGAGAGAGCGCTTGTCAAAAAAACCTCCCTCTGACAGAAGGCATGATTCACAGCAGAGAGAGAGAGAGTGAGGGAGACAAACGGCAGAAAAAGAGAAAAACGACAGAGAAAAGCAGAGAGAGAGAGAGAGAAGCGACAGGGCAGAGATGCCGGTAAGAAAAAACGAATGAAGATGCTGATTTCAGGGAGAATGACAACATATTACCAGGAATGGACCTAGAATGACGGACTGAAAGACTGATCGATCGACAGGATTGACTGATGCTTTTAATGACTGTGACCGTGATAAGGTTCTGGCTTTTCTATTGATTGGGAAAAAATAGAAGAGATGGCAGTAGTGGTGATGAGAGATAGAGAGAGAGAGAGAGAGAGAGAGAGAGAGAGAGAGAGAGAGAGAGAGAGAGAGGATGCTTGAGAATGTAGGCACACTGAAAAGATAGAGGGAGAGAGCCATCAAGAGAGAGAGAGACTAGGCATGATTCTCAACTATCAATGGGCCCCTTTGATGGAGCCTAACTGATTTGTGAGGAAAGCATTACTAATGTATGCAAATTAAACAGTACCGAATACTTAAAATTATTTAGCATAGATATTAGTATGGATACCTCAGGACTACTGTGGAAATCCCTCCAGAGAAAGATGCATCTCAAAATATGAACGTCAAGCTGCTCTCTTCTTAATGCAAGACTGCTCTCTAGGAAGACTTTTCTTCTTCAGGAAATGTATCTCCTCTTTTGACTTGTTTGAATTTTTTACTAGACTGGTTTGGGTGCGGTGAAAATAGTTCTCCCACTTCTCACAGTACCGATGGCTGTGGTGTTCATGTTTAAAATGATCCAAGTATTGTTCTGCATTGTTATCTGTCAGAATTTGTTGAATTTCGAGTAAACATTTCATGGATGACGTTGTGCAGGAGGTGGCCATTGAAGTTCAGCGTCAATGCAAATGAGCACATTTTGGTGCTATATTTACACGGGTTTTGAATGTCAGTGCATGTCTTGACTGTGAAAGGTTTTTAACCATTTTTGGTGGAGGAGATGATTGTTGGTATATGATCTAAGATATTATTCCCACTAAATTACTCAAAGGGAGGGCTACGAGGGCTACAGGCCCTAGTTTAGTCTCGGTTTTGAATAGGTTCCTGACTATCTGAAGTTGGTAAGTGCTCAGCCTATTACTCAGCCATGCAGCACATAGAACCTTTAAGAACCAATGTAATCCATTGGTTATCATTTTGACATCAATAAATCATTACTACATTAATTTTGAGACGTTAGTATAATTTCCATAAACAAACAAGACTTTCGCTGAGAAGACTGGCAGCTTTTACCGGCCTCTACACTGCATTTTATATTGTGTACCACTTGGTGAGATTTGCTGGGAAATCTGCTGGACTGCTTTACAACACAAAACAGAAACCATTTTACTTTGGTAGTAATCCAGTTCCACTATTCTAACTGCATAGTTTCAATTTATGATGTCAGCTTATCTGGTCTGAATGCATACAGGCTAGACTGTTATCAATTCTTATCCTTCTTCTTGCTCTTCAAAACAAATAGAGTGAAGCCAGGGAGGGGGAGGGGGGACAGGTAGCAACATCCTCTTTGCAACAGGAAGCAGCGGGGCTGTTGCATGTAGCAACTTTAATGACGACAGGCCTATTTCTTAGTTACATTTAAATCTCCAAAATGTTGAGAAAGCAAAGAATCTTCAAGAATGTGGTATCAAAGATGTTTAAAAAAAATGGTTTAAAAAAAATTCTAAACGCTTTTCAGTCTGGTTTTCATAAACACAGCATAGAGCTGAAGCTGCACTTCTCAGGGTTACTGATAATCTCCTGATGAATGCAGATTCTTGTGTTAGTGCTGTCTGACCCAAACACATCTTTAAACGTGACTGATCATGCTATTCTAATCAATAGACTGAGGAAATGGGATGGTATTTCTGAAACACTGTTGAATTGAAATTAAATATTTACTGATACATTAGTAAAGATCATTAATATTATGCTATTATTCCATTTGTTATATCAGTTTCAGCGTAATATTTCAGCATCTGTCTGACTCTATGTTTGACACTTATGGAGGAACTTTTTGAACCTGTTCTGTTCCTTTCAACTTTCAACTGTCTTTTTTGTTGTTTGTTTTGTTTTCCACAGACAGACGGCGGTAATCAGCAAACAGAGCTAGCGAGAATGAGAGGAGATGCTTTGACTCAGCCTGGATTCAATCCTCCATCTACTCTGCTCTGTCTTTCTGTCAGTCTGTCTCACTGACTAACACGCTGCTGGATAAAGGACTTAATTGGCTTCAAACAAACAACCAGATCAATAGAATAATAAATACAAATACTGTCATACCTAGAGGAGAGGGGTAGAGAAGAGGAGCTCAGAACAATCTCTGTGGACATTAAAATTGGACCTATCTTATCTTATTCACATGTTTCTTCTTTTCACAGCTTAATTGGAATATTCTTCTGTGCAGGATTCCATTTCTAACCTTCATATGGACTTTAAATTGCTGTGTTTGCGTTATGGAGCGTTTGACAAGATGATTTTTTTGCAACATTGCAACGTTTCAATCACAAAGTTGTCAGCCGATCCTGACCGCTCATTGAAACAATCAGAGTGCCTGAGGATTACAGAACAGTAGTTTGACAGAATAGAAGAAACAGGAACCTCACATACAGTACAAGAAAGACGCTAGGTACAACAATTAAAAAACACCTTCTAACAAACTTTGAATTTGACATTCTTTTCTCCATTTCTTCAATCTTTAAATGGGCTAAAAATTCTCTTCTTGCTATGGCTTGCACAAGGCTAGCTGCCATGCTTTTGGCATATTCTGAGATTTACAACAATTAACCACCATTCACACTTCAAATTTCTCACGCGCTTCCCGCCAGCCCCTCCCGCCGTCAGCCATCCGACCAATCATGGGCAAACCTCTCAGCCGTCCCGGGTGTTTCAGGAAGAGCTCCTGCTGCCTGGAGAAACATGGAGCCGGGGAGGGGGGGGGAATAAGGGGAGGCTTAGGAGCGGAGGGGGGGTACGGAGACGGCTACGTACCCCAGCGATCCATCTACGATACCATGTGCATCAACCAACAGATAGATGGCCATCATCACCACCCTGGAGGCTCCGTACGGCGGGAGGGTGGAGGAGGAGGCGAGGGGAGCTTTAGCTACTCTGCGAGCGGCTCCCTCAGGGTTAGCAGGTCCCCGGCGGACATGTTTGATCCACAGCCCCGCTCTTTAACCCCTAACCCCTCGTTTGTGCGCCGACTGGATGAAAGAGCCATCTATGATTCTTTGAAGCTCGGGGGTCAGGAAGTGGAGGGAGGCGGCTGCCATTCGCCGGGACGTTTCACCCGATCGGTTTCCCCCTCTGTCTCCTCGTTCTCGGCACCAGGAGTGTCTTCCTCATCATCCAAGAAACACCATCATCACCATCACCACCACCAACATCACCATGGAGACAGCACGAAGAGCAGAGATGGCCGACATTCCTGGAAAGTCTTGACGCCTCCGAAACACCTGGAGTGTCTGGAGCTTTCTACAGGCGATATGCTCGACAGAGGAGGGGGGTATCTGAACCCGGGGCTGTACCCTCCCCCAGGGGGCAACTCCTCCTCTCTTACCTCCCCCCTCATTTCCCCTTTCTCTGGCTCACCTCTCTCTTCGGGTTACCATACTCCGGTCTTTTTCTCCCCCGCCAAACCTCGCCCTGCTCAGACTCAGAGTTTGCGCTGTTCACCTCCCCATGTCATCCAGCCAAGGCATTACTCCCAAACCCAGAGCCTCAGACTGTCCCCCCCCCATGAGCTGAGACGGTCCCCCTATCGAGCCCCGTTGGTCCAACTGTCAGCTCGCGACCTCCAAGAGGACCTGAGGGATCGAGGCTGGGGCCGGGGTGAGAGAGAGAGGGAGTGGGAGAGGGAGAGAGAGAGGGAGATGGAGAGAGGATGGGCGGAGCGAGAGTGGGAGAGAGAGAGGGAGAGGGGGAGACTGGAGAGGGAGAGAGCGAGGGAGAGGGAGAGGAGGGATACATCGGTGAGTAGTTTTGGGACATTTGGGTATGGCCGAGCAGTTCCTCTGTGTTCAGATAGAGACTCTGTGTTTTTAGAGCCCGACCAGGTTCTGGACACGACACCCCTGTTGCTCCCCCAGGCCTCCCCCTCGCCCTCCCCCAGTGCTGCTCCCAGGATGGGCACCGGGGCTGTGGGGAGGAACAGAGCTGGATCTAAGGTTGGACCTGAAACTGTAGGTGGGGGTATGGTTTCTAAATTTGACAATGTGACTGTGGGTATGGTGTTAGTTGACAGCGGAGTTGGGTGTGGGCCGAGGTTAGGGACTGAGGTTGGGGCTGGAAATATGTCGGAGGCAAAAATCAGGCCTGGAATAAAAACTGAAAACACAGCTGGAACTTGGAGTAAATATGACAACGGGGCGGGGGCTAGCATTGAAAATGGGGCTGCAACAAGAATGGGGTCCCAGGTGATGGCAGGACCAGGAGGAAGGCTATTTGAAGGAAACATGCAATCTGGGGTGAAGATTGAAAATGGGGCATCAGCTGTGCATAAGGAGGGACCCAGGGGAGGGGCAAGGGGTGGAGATAGAACTGGAGGAGGCGTGGCCAAACCAGAACCTATTGCTGAGGCTAGACCTTCAGCTACAGTTAAAGTTGAGACCAGAGTTGGGCCTGGAGATAAAGATGAGATTGGTGTGGGATCTGGTCCAGGGACTAAGGTGGAGATTGAGGCTGGAGTTGAAGTTATAGCTAGTTCTAGGCAGGTGGATTTAACTGAGAACAGGACTGGAATAGAAGCCGAAAGTGTAACTAAAGTTAATAATGAGGTTGGAGCAGGAGCGGAGTCCAGAGTAGAAGCTAAAGTTGAGACTGAAGCTAAGATTGCTCCTATAGCTGGGCCCGAGTCAAGACCAGAGCCTGGCGCTGGTAGTGAGACAGTGTCTAAGAGTAAAACCGAGACTGGGGTTATGAGTGAAGCCCAGAGTAGCATTAAAACTATCGATAAAGGTCAGACAAGTGTTGGGGCTGGGGGTAAAGCTGAAACTGTTCCTGAAGATAAGGCTGAGAAAACGTGTGATGTGGATAAAATAGAGTCTATCCTCATGGATAAAGTTTCCAGACCCCGGAAGTCCAGAGCGTCCGGGTCCAAGTCCAATTCCAGGACTCGGCCTGGCACTGCCACGGGGCTCCGACCAGGCGTGGTCAGCCCTCGACTAGGTGGTGGCCTGGGGGACCTCGATTCGACAAGCCCTGCTGAAGGCATGGAGTCCACCTGGCCCCGCCGAATCATCGTCAGAAAGAGGACTGTCCGGCAGGGTGGTGCGCTCCACAACCTCCCCATTCTCCCTCCACTCCCCTCTGTCCTTTCTGCATTGGAGAAGAGATACCCTCACTCCCGCCTCCTTCCTCGTCCAGGCCACTTGTCAGAGAACCCACTAACAAGCATAATAAACCCCACGCTAACAAGTGTGGTGGGACGGTGCTCACTTAAAGAGCCTCCCCACCCAGAGCCGGGACATGGGACTGCTTTGGTGGTCAGGTCTTCACTGAAGGAACAGAACTTAGAGCAATGGAGGGTCTGCAGAGAGCAGGAGGAACCCATGAGAACCAGGAGCAAGGAGAACCAAGAAGAGCCAAAGAATGAAAAGGCAGAGAGGGAGGAGAGAAAGGGGAAGGAGGAGAAGAGAGAGAAGGGGAGGAGAGAGGAAGAGAGGAGCAGAAATGAGGAGAAACGGGATAAGGAGAAAGAGAAGGTGACTGTTATTGTGGCAGTGGTGGAAGGACGAGAAAAGGTAGAGAGAAGAGGGGATGAAGAGATAGTCCAAGAAAATGTCAACAAAAAGGAGGAAGTGAAAAAGGAAGAGGAAATACAAATTAAGTGTGAAGAGGTGGAGGAGAGAGGGATGAAGAAGGACAGAATGCAAGAGAGACATGGAAAGGAGGAGGTGGTATTTGTGGCTAAACTAGAAAGAGAAGATATTGAGCTGGAGGGAGGAGAAGGAGGGACAGTTGGAGAAGAAGCGGAGATGGAGAGTTGGGATGCCGTGCTCGAGATGGTCAACACATTATGGGATGACGGATGGGGTAAAGGGGGAGCGGGAGGAGGTGATACCGACTCCTTCTCGGGCTCTCTGCAACGTTGGCCTCTCCTCCGACCGCCAGCTGGCTTTGGAGGTTCCCACCCCCCCTCATCTGCAGCCTCGGAGCTCAGCCTGACGGAGTTAGAGAGGAGAGCCAGGGAGCTGGACTCAGACCTCGAGCACCTTGACCTATCCCAACCCCACAGGGACACACAGGATTTATACCAAACACTCCCTGAGCCACAGAGGGAGCGAGGTGACATGTACCAAACGCACCCAGGGCCCCAAAGAGAGAAAGCTGCTCTGTTGACAGGTAGATGCAGTTGGATTGTCTATATGTTTGTTTTCTCTGATCACAGTTTTTTCATTTCTCTTCCTGTACTGTATTTGAACTCACACTGATGAAAAAGGAAGAATTCCAAAAGAAGCCAACTGATTTAAAAAAGGACTGACATTTTATTTAGATAAGGTGCAAAGGTGACAAAAAAGTGCAAAAACTGAAAAAGTGTACAAACAGAAAATGTTTAAATTGGTAGACCCTCATTTCCAAATATTCAACACCTAGTCAAATTATCATTGCAGAGTTTCCCTCAGTTTTTTTTATTAGTGAATTGAATTCAGGCTCCGAAACAAAATTTAAACCAGTTGACACAATATTACTCTGAAACCAATGCTAATTAAATTCTTGTAGACAGACTGGCACCTCCTCTGGGCATAGTGTCCTTCCTGCAATGGTAGTGGTGGTCCATCCCACTTGAATTATTAAATAATGGTATGGGAATCATAGATGTATACTTTATTTGAAGCTTTTTTTTTTTCTTTCAAAACAAGATATCAACCATTTGAAAAACTTGGCATCTACTCTTTTATTTGTTTATTTGTTTATTTATTTTTAATAGGGACAGTGCATATTAATGAACATTTAAAACCAAATGTAAATATGGCAGATTTATCCACTAGGCTAATTTTAGGTGTTGGCATGAAGATAAAGGCATGAAGATGGAATAATACTCATGTTTCGAGATATCGTAAGAAAAAAAAAAGTAAGTAATCAGTTGCCAAGTCATTGCTTTCCCATTCTCTCTCATCAGTAATATCAGAACAGTGCTATAATACTATAATATGGCTTGAGTAAGGCAAGATTAGCTATAGCAAGATTACAGAAATCTGAATGTCCAAAAGTTGGTAAATGTAATCAATTACAGTTCCTGAAAAAATAAGATTACAGTTTTTTGGAAAATTACTGAGTCCAAATCAATTCCAAGACCAGGTCCAGTTGAGTTCAAGTCAAGAACAGGGGGATCGAGACCAGTGCAAATAAAGTCCTATTAAAGACCAAAATAGGCAACAAATAGTGTAAATATCTTTTCAAATGTAAAAATTATGTTTAAGGAGTTTCTTTAGGATCAACAGAGATGTAGATCTATCTGCAGGAGCTCTGTACTAAACCCTTCAACATCCAAATAACCAAAGCATATAGGATTTTGACTAATAGACCTTTGAGGGTCATTATATACACAGGTTTCTACGGGTGAAATCCCTTGAATTGTTTGTAGTACTGCGGAGAAAATAAACCAGACATTAATAAAAGATAGGATGGAAACATTTGTGTCAACATCCAACAGTGGCTAAGACCAAGACAAGCCGTCAAGACAAGACGTCAGAAAAGAACTCAAGGCTTCTTAGTTTCTTAGAAACATGTTTGATGAAAGTCAATTTGATTATGAGACTATGGACACAAACATCATTCTAAAGTAACCTTTCCAGCCTTGTACATAGGCCCTCTGCTAGAGAAATTAACAAATGTGACAACCACCACCAGATGATGGCTAATATTAACCCAATGACTGTGATCAAATTTCCAATGGCTTGACCAAGTGGGTAATGAACAGTGTAATTGTATTGATTACTTCTCTTGTTTCTCTTGTTTCTCATGTTTCGTTGTGTTCTGTCTCTCCTCTGTTTTCCAGGAGTGGGAAGCAGATCCCAGGTCACTTTGGAGCTCAGTGCTTTGGCCCCTTCCACTACAGAGACAGACCGACCTCCTGTTGACTGGTCAACCAAACCTCCTGCTGGGAATTCCACTTTTGGCTCAAGGTAATTCTACGAAGGTGTGGCTCTGTCTGAACTGCTCTCCACCAGACATTAACATGCATCCTGGGTGATCGGTTGTTCTGATCATGAAAATCAGCTTTGAGGTGGTCAGAGATACATTTCACCACGTTAACAACAAAAGAACTGGATCTCCAATCCAATAACATACTTACATACTCACGGATGGAAGTGAGGCAAGGTGTTTACTGTCAGTTTCAAGAGACATAAATATTATAAGATGAAGGGACATCCGTGGCAGTCAAATTGCAATATACAAGGCCACAATGTTGTACTATACAAGGCTGTTTATCAGATTTGTTGGGTTTGTTTAGTGCATGTATCTCTTTAATTTTGAAATTTTCTATATTAAGTATATGCGTGCTACCACATGGGATGCAGAGCATGTTGCTTGCTCAATATGACGGTGGACTTAGATATGGAGTTTTCCCATTTCTGAGACATTCTAAGTTGATTATTTTCTGGGGGGGATTATTTTTTGGCATTTTTACAACATACTTGAAGGTGGAGAGAGACAGGAAAGACAGGGAGAGAGAGAGGGATAACATGGTGCTGGGCCAGATTAGAATCCAGGACGTTGTGGTTACTTGGTGTGCACCTTAGGCCACCAGGATGCCCCATTCTAAGTTGCTTTAACAACAAAATCACATTTTTGAGTGTCTCTTTCTCACATTCATATTTGTTTCACATTTGTTTGGCATATACTCATAGAGGAAGGCATCGTATCAGAATCTGTTTTTGAGTAGCTGCTTGCCGCACAGTATGTTGTCAAGATTTACACAAGGTTTTGCACTGACCACGTTTATACTCAAGATGCAAGTAAACACAAATGAAATGCAACGACATCTTGAGGCTGTTGGGGCTAGGCCATGGGTAATGTCTATAAAGAAAACAGTAGTAGTCCAACGGTTGAGCCTTGAGGCACACCACATGTAATCAATGAAGCAGGAGAACAATATTCACCAATGGAGACTGGAAATGAGGCGGGTAAGATGATAACCAGTCCATGTCTGTCCTACAGATCCAACCTAATTCCTTCTCTCAATTAAAATAGCATGAACAGTAGTGTTGAAGTGTTTGTCTATAAGTTAAAGCAGTACTAACAGAGCAATCACTGTAATCTGCATTCATCAGGAGATTGTTATAACAATGAAATAACCATGAAACTGTGAGTTGTTTGTTGTTTATTTCAATGTTGTCTCACTGTTATCACTGTACCCTCACAAACTTCACTGTTCTTTGGCTAGCTGGCTAATGAATGGAGATGTAAACCAAACCAAACCAAACCAAACCAAATCATACCACAGCCTCAGCCAGGTAGAGCAGAGCTAATGGATCCACGGCTATGTGTCGATCAACCAAGATATCTTTGCAACCATTCAAATTGGAGTCATGAAACAAAAAGCAGAATGCTCTGTGCTTTGGGATGAAATCAAATCCATGACCTTGGCTTTAAAAAAGTAGTTTATGAGAATTTTGATGTGCAATACTTGGCATACTGACTCATACTGGCATACTGGTCACTGAGAGAGCATTATGAGTTGCGAGGGCTTAGGTGATAGTGGACACGTGGGATGTTGCAGTCCTCTGAGTGCCTTGTCTTTTTTCTAGCTCTGCTAAAGAGGACAGCTCTCCAGACTCCAACCTAACCCTGGAGTCTGACTCCAGTGGCGTCTTCCTCTCCTTATCCAATCAGAGCCAGGAGGAGACCGGCTCTGACAGCGATCAGCCAATCAGTGGCTCCGACCTGGGCAGCAGCAGCACGTCACTGGAGAAGGACGGGGAAGAGTCAGGTTTAAAGGAATGGGGGAGGGAGGAGAGTGCAGAGCTACAGTGGTGCTACCCATCGCTCCTCAACACCTCTTCACATAGAGATGACGAAGGAGATGGAGAAAAAGAGGAAGGGGGGCGTGGAAAGACGGGGGGAGACAAAGAGAGAGAGAAAGAAGGGGATGAAGAAACTGAAAGAGATGAAAAGAAAAGAGGAATTGTTACTATCATTAAGACCCCATTCGACCATATACACATCGAGAGCTCCACAACTCTAGATGCCTCACAGAGTGAAGAAATACCGCCTAGGAAAAAAGTGACTCTACTGGGAACCGACTCCCCTCTTCCTTTGTCTCCCTCCAAACAACCAATCAAACAGCTTCTAGATCCTAATCAGCCAATCAGAAGCTCAGGCCTGGACTGCGGCGACTTGGACCCCTTTGTCCAATCCGATAGCTTTGTTTACCTTGCTGTGTCCGCAAGACCCGCCTCCCAGGCTGAAATCACCACGTCGAAGGAAGTGTCCACCCAGGATACACACCAAGACAGCTTAGAGAAACGCTCAGATAGCTTTAAAACGCGCTCGGCCCAGCCAAACACACAATGGGAAGCCAAGCCGACTCGTCTCGCCCCCCAACAGCCAGAGGAAGGAGACTTTCTGTCCACTGATAGCTTTGTCTACCTGGCTGCTCCAGCCTGCCTCCTACTGGGCCCGGAGGGAACTACACCCTACAGCGCCAGGTATTTATTTAACAGCAGTGCATCTTTGTGTGTTTATTGTCCCTCTCTTGTTCATTGTTTGTAATTCAGTGTAGGGCCAGAGGAATAGCTAAAATATCATTTCACACCAATTTTGTCATTATAACGATTCTAGAGGGTATTTGGTTTTGTAAAATACACTGACGTCTTGTCATGCACTTTTTTGGAATGAACTTGTCATGTTGAGGCTTTCATTCGAAATGGTCTATTTTCATTTTAGAGCAACATTTTGTTGCACACTACACTATCCAAGATTCTTTATTTTTATGTTTACTCACTTGGTTTGAGTTAAGTGGATGGAGTTAAGTGCTTTGCATCTTGACTGATGATATTGATATATTTTGCTCTTTTTTTTGTCTTTCCTGTTTTCCCAGGGAGTCAGATTCGGAGAGTTCGGGCTCTGGCCCTGTTGATCTGTCAGTGCTGGGCTGTGGTTCAGTTGCAGGGGACAGCGACTGGGACTCAGACCTGTCTGACTCCGACCCCAACCGCTCTTCCAGAATCACTGGTACCAAACCTGCTGCTACTGCCCGGCCCAAACGCCCACCTGCTGAACCGGGCTGGGACTTGTTTGGAGAAACCACTGAAGCCGAAGTCCTCACTGAACTCTTCTCGGAACAGGACAAAAACAACAACGGCAAAGGAAGGAATGTTACTGGGGTTACCACTACCATGTCAACATCACCAGGGTCTCCCATTGTGACGCAGCCTGTTACTATGACAACGAGGGCGGCAACAATAGCAGAGCAGACGTCAACAACAAAGAAGGTGACCTGGCAGTTCAAACCTGCCCAGAGATCAATCTGCACAGGAAGCAGAAAGGAGAGAGAGAAGGAAGTGACATCGTCGTCATTTGTGAGGTACAAGGAACTGGAAGGAGGCGAGACACATAGACCCTCGCCTTCATCTTCATCATCATCATCGTCGTCACCGTCATCATCGTCATCTGGTTGAATCATGACAAAGATGGATGTCAGCAGGTTTTACTTAGATCCCTTCCTGTAGGGCTTTTCAGGACCTAAAGTTGGGTTACAGAAGGGTAGAAAAACATCCGCATCTTGAACGGCTACAAGTTTTTGACTGGAAATTTGAATTTTGCATCTAGCTGCTGTCATTGCCTTCCTATATCCCTGTAATGTAAGACAGGCTGAATCAAAGGCTAGTTGGTTGTTACATTTTGTTAGATTAGCCTACACAATACCATACATAATCAGTTTTCGTCTCAAGAAAATGTTTGAAAACTAACAAATCAAACTTCTTTTGAAACTGGTTAAGTGGAGTGTTGTGTAGGTTGATTTAATTTTGCGATGTATATACAATGGGGATTCAAGCAAAACAGAAGCCTTGAGGTTGAGATCATATAAGTTATGGAAAATATGTCTATTATTAGAATAATATTTAAGTAAGATATGCACATTGTTACTGTCACGAACATTATCCTTCTTCATACAGGCTGTCGAATGTTTGAACACAGGGTTGGTTTACTAGTTATATCTTCACATTATTATTATGAATCTAAATTAATATAAATACTGCTGTGGATTCTCAGTTCTATTGAATGTACTATACAGGAGATAGGCTGTTAAAGGGAAAATCCACCCTAAAACAGAATTCACATATCACCAGTGTCTTGAAAAAAAATAAATAAAAAAAACTCCAAAAAGACAGCTTTTCAGGGTCATGTATTTTCCATTTTAGAACGCATTATCAATGATTTGGCTTGGCACCAGTGTCATGAAACATTATCTACACATAGTTTACAGTGTTGGCATTCAATTATAATAAAACATTGGAGAGAAAAGATTTCTGTAGGACTCTGAGAATATTTTAATCCTATATCAAGAGGTAACAGCAAATGCAGATGTGTCTCAGGCCTTTTCATATAACAAAATAGACCTTCCCCACATTTAACTCCCGCTGTTGCTACTTCATCTATATACTTTACAACTGATGTTTAAGTCAACTTTACAATGTACTTTACAATGTATTTTATAATTACCTCCAACTTTACAATGTATTTAACTGTCTGTCAATAATATATTTTGAACACTGAGGTAATTGTAGAGTTATAACTGCTGTGTCCATGAGCGAAAATGAAGTACTGGAGTACTGGAAGGGTTTAGTAATAATGTTTCATTTAAATGTTTTATTTATCAATTAGATCTGAAATTGTGAATGTATTAATTGAGCAATATGCTTACAGATTTATGCTATATTCTATGTTTCATATTTGGAAAGTGCTGCCTGAGTGATGTGTATAATAATGGTATGGGTGAATTTAATATTTATTTTATTATACAGCCAAATAATTAGGGTGTGCATCGTAAATGCACTCACACTGAAAGGTGCTACTTGTAGCATTTTTAAATATCAAGATATTATTGTCAAATTAATTCTGATACCTTGGTGTAATTACTGTCAACAAATGACACCATGGTTGAGACGATTGGTAGCCCCTATCTCATACCAGTGGTATTGTTAGTGCTGTGTTTCTCAAAATTACCACATTTCCCATAAACTCTGTTGCTTCCTGTTGCAAAGAGGATGTTGCTGCTCTTCCCCCCTCCCTCCCTCCCTCCCTCCCTCCCTCTCCCTCTCCCTCTCCCTCTCCCTCTCCCTGGTGGAGCTTTACTGAAGAGGATAAACCATAGGGATAAACATGTTGGAGGGTATAGCGTTTGTGCTGGAAGAACAGCGCCCTCTTCCTGTTTTGTGCCATAAAGCAATCCAGCAGATTTCCTGTCAAATCCAACCTGGTGACACTGTCAAATGCAGTGTAGAGGCTGGTAGAGGCTGACAGTCTTCTCAGCAATGGTCTTGTTTATTCATGGTAATTATACTAATGTCTCAAAATTAACGTGGTAATGATTTATTGATGTGACAATGCTACATGTAGCACCTTTAAAAGAGTTCATTAAGAGCACAATCCTGTATATCAGATGTATTTATCAGCACCTCAGATGACAGATGTGTGATGGGAAGGTGAAAGTTGTCAAAATATTGTCAGTTACACATGTAAACAATAATTCCTGTTGCAAACGTGGTTATGAAGGCTATGGCAAGCTGTGGGCTGACAAAGATTTACATTCACCATAGTGGAGGGGCAGCTCGCATGCTAAGCAGGTTTAGCTGTTGTGCCTGATACCATTTAAAGCTGCACTAGGCAATTTTGCACACTGGCGGCCTCAAGTGGCAGTTAGAAGTAACAGTTTGAATTTTAAGGACTTCATTACCCAGAAATCCTGTAAAGTGCCATCAGTGGTGTGGTGGGGGTGGTGAAGAGATTCAGGCATTGTTGGTGAGTCTAGCTTTCTCTGCATGGAACGCTCGCTCACTGCTGTTTAGGAGATACTTTTGGATTTCACTCTTAAGTTTTTATTTGTCACTTCCTGTGTGTGGAGAAGATTTCTCACCATGACACTAGAATTTAACTTGGGCAAACTGGGTGAATCTGTGGTGTCTCTGTTTGGGGGTTGGGATGCTCTTCTCTGTTGCAACCCCATGTCCTGATTTAGGCTGAGTAAGACGAGTGTATTTTTACATGAAAAAAACCTTGCCTTGTGCAGCTTTAACTGCCATTTTAAACATTCAAATGCTCCTATGGTTCTCCTTGGCCAGAGTTCCCATGAGCACCCAATGAGGGTAAACCAACAGGAGTTTGGTAGCGCCCCAAATTTACCACCAGTCAGGTTTGGCGATGGAGGTCACTGGTGATTTTGAGTATACATTTACAAACACACCCATAGAAGAATCAAGTGCTTTGTTAGCATATCTGTATTTTAAAGCTGTGAGGTCTTTATATTTGACTGTCTGAATGTCTGTCTTGAGAAGTGAATGTTAATCAGGGCTGAAGTAATGACTGACAGAGAGCCATAGGCTACACTTAACACTTGTTGCCGTGCAATTTTCTCATCTGAATCATGCCAGAACACGTTAAGAAACACGCCTAGATGGGCAAAAATCTTTTTGAGTTTGCTCACACTGTGATCGCTTCTTCAAAACTTGATTCAGAAGTGGTCAGGCTCACATTGTGGTATTCTTTGTAGTCTGGACACAATCCGGGAGCAGTTTGCATATGAGCAATATAAAGGCATGGAGAGGATGTATGTGCAGCCATGTTAGCTCCACAGTCCCGCTCCAGGCAATTTCTTGGTGATTCTCTGCCAGCTCTGCTGTAGAAAGTTTGGCATCTCAACATAGTGATGTTATGGAGGGCACTGTTATGTAATGGAAGCCAATGGTTCCTGGTTCTAGAGAAGGGGCAGCAACATGGCATCCATAGCACAACCTGGACAAACTGTGTATAGTGCTCGACTGACTATGTTTACATGCGCATTAATACCCCACATGATATTGACCCTACATCCTGGCTGAGGTCATATTCTGAAAAGGCTGTTTACATGACACAGTTCATTAAATGTAACCTGTGTAGGATTTTCTCTAAATATATCATGGTCAGATGAATTGTGATAACAACAATTGGCACTCTGTACTGTAGCTCTTGAAAGCTGCTTTCTATCAGAATATTGAAATATTTCCTCGCCCCACTGCTTTTGAAGCCTGCTGTAACTCCCCAGTCTACTGAAAGGCATTTTTTTGAGGAACCAATCCTGAAAACTCCCAAACTGGACCAAATAAGAGCATGAACCAGATAGTTGGATGTACTATTTCTAGCAGTGACACAATCTTTGTTTTTGCTAGTATTAAAGTGTGTCATGACAACTAGTTTCACTGTGATATATTAAGGACAAATTACTTCACGTATCCTGTTTCACAGAATTTTGTAAAATCCACTAATATCAGGCCATATGCGTAATTTTTTGATGTTCATGTAAACGCTGATCACTGTTAAAGCTTATTGGTGATTAAGAACTAAGACCTGAGAGGGAATCTTAGCGCAAATAGATGATTTATATGAAACCTTATTGTGTGCAGTATTACCAAGCCTTGTTGAAACGCATCAATGTACAAATAAAGACTAAACTTGATGGTGAAATATCATGCACTGTGGCCTGTTTTTTCTTGCGTCCCAGTTCTCTTACTCTGGTCCTAACTAGAGTCTTTTACCTAGCTAGGCCAATATTTGCATCAACACTGGCAGTCAAAAATGTTCACATTGCATACAATTGCCTCAGTGCAAATGTACTTGAATTTTGAAAAGCTACTTTGATCTAGCCAACAACTCGGGGTCAGTGTTGGACTCGTTAACCAAAAAAGTAATACATTACATCATTACTTCTTACACATTTCAAAAGTAATATCATTACTTTACTCTATTTCTCTTTATGATTTATTACACTACTTGGTACAATTCTGTTCCAGCCCTCAGTTTCCTCTCCTGTGAATGATCAGGAAAATCTGTCACAACCTTGCTGATCCTTCAGTATGCATGAATCAAAAAGAACCAAAAGAACTAAAGAATTCAGCTACTTTAAATGCCAACACATTCCGGCTGCAATAGCCGCCATCAAACCTTGACAAAGCCTGTTGCAGTCTTCATTTTAATATAAAAGCTTTGTCGGTTGTTCTCAGAGTAGCTGAATGACCAGGGAAACCAAAAAAAGATTTCCAATGTGCTTGTCATTTGGATAATTCAAGATTTTAATTTCAAAAGGAAGGACTTATTGTTTTCATTGGTAACTGTAATATCTTTTATATTGAACTGAAATACCACCTGAATTCAAATGATTGAACAACCCCCGCTGTGCAACAACCAGCCATAAGGATCAAGCTTCAAGAGGAAGGGGTGTCGAACTTGCTAGGCCAGTTTTCTCAAATAGTTCCAGGAAATAAAGAGCCAAACTGACCCAAACTCTTTTATTTAAGATTAAACTCTTCATCATTTGCTTCTCACTTTGTGCCCCCACTCACACACACACACACACACACACACACACACACACACACACGCACGCACACACAGCCTGCGGTGCCATCTGTGTATTAAATAGTAGATGGTGTATGAGGCGTGGTGTCAGTAATGTAGGTCTGTCCGTCTATTTAAGGCTGATTAATTAGAGCACTCTGAATAAGGCCAGAGAGAGAGCGAGAGAGAGAGAGAGTGAGAGACTACCATAATGAATAGTTAATCTATGTGCCAGATACATAGCCACCAGAGGGGCTGTGGTGACTTATTGGGCCAGCTGACACAGTCTGTTTGTCACACAGACAGTCTGTAAAAATATACCGCCAGATTTCCTACACAATTCTTAAACTAATTTGAACAAACTTTTCCGGATCAGTGCTCTTTGAGAAAGATGTGAGACTGACGTCAATAAAGTTTTTTGGTAACAGAGAAATCTGCAGACAGCTAATTTACCTTGGTTATGGCCCATCAACCTGAAATTTGTCACTAACCTCACATTGAAGGGGCAATAAGTATACAGAACAAAATGACCATAATGTGGGGGTTGATAGGGTTGTTGGTCAATATCAATAACTCAACAATTACTTGGCCAGGTGCCAAAACTCACTATCCAGCCTGTACTGTGTTTTGGAATAAAAACTCATTATCAGTCTGTAAGGAATCTGTTTCCTTAGCTTTATTTATTGCACAGTGTCCCTGAAGTGGTGTTAAGTAATCATTAACTTGTAACAACACTGACAGAACTTGCCTCCCCCAACCCCTCTCACCTCTTGAGGTACGGTGGCCTGTAATTGACATAAACAATGAAATCACATTTTCACAATAGGATGAGTAAGCCAGCTAATTAGAGCAGAGATCCAACAGAAACAGTCTAGTGAAGACGTAATATATCACCATGCAAAATACTAGATTAATTATATTGCTTTGTCATTTGCTTTTTTGGCTCGAGAACGAGGCTTTTTAGCCATTGTAGCTGAAATGTGACTAAAGAGTACGGGCTGGAAAATGAGTTTTGAAAGCCAGAAATCTCAGCACTTGGCCAAGTAATCGCTAAGTCATTGGTATTGGTATTGGTATGATCAACAACCTTATTAAACCCCCCACACATATATTATAGTCTGTTTGTGATATGGGGCAGTAAACTTTTTGCCCCTCTAATTGATGAAACTCTTAGGGCTCTATTTTCGTGAGTCAATGGCGCATGACACAAAGTGCAGTCAATGGCGCAAGGTGCACAGAGTGTGGCGACTGTGGTTGGTCATTTCATGGCGAAGAGGTGCACAGCACACCTGAGGTGTAGTTGGAAATGGGGTGGGACAAGGAGGAATACATTATCAGTGGGTGTGGCAGGGGCTGGTGTCATTCCTGACCAATCAAATCACCTCTTCCCCTTCCCTTTAAATCCAGTGCGCTCTGTGCCACAGCGCTCTGACAATTTGGTGAGGGAGAGAACTGTCTGGAGCGAATCTGTTGACCAATGTAAGAAATGGTTCAATGATATCAGGCGAAGAGCCAAACAGAAGTTGCTGGCAAACCACAGGTACAGTTTGGCTATGGGGAGTGGGGCATCCACCAGCCAGTGCCCGACATCTAGAGAGGATGCAGCTGCCTCCACAATCCCCACTCCGTGCGTCATGGTGCATACTGACAGTTCTATGACAGTTCTATGTTGGATGACAATCTTTCACACCACAGCCACATGTGTATATCGTTATCCGCAAAAAGGGTTGGTAAGCTTTTGAAGAGGATCTGTTGATGCGCGTGTCGCTTGGTAAAGCCTTTGACCTGGTCTGAGCAGGTGGGTGATGCAAGCGCAAATCCAAGTAATCCTTGACTGCGCTGCTTGATTGTGACACTCCCCCCTACTGCGAATCTCCTCCCACTTTGGCGCAGTCCAGTTCACAGAGAGTCACCAAAATACCAAGCGGGCGCAGGCGAGAGAAAAACCTGTGCACGCCTGATGAAAATGCCACATTGCCGGCGCAAAGACTCAGCCACGAAAATAGATATAGCTCTTACTCTCAACAGTCTTCCCACTGACAGGATGCTGATAGCTTTTGGGTTTTCTTGTGCAGCAACAATTAGCACAGAGTCCACATTTACACTGACCTACTGGAGGCAAACCATCAAACAGCTCAGTTTGTACCACCGTTGCTTTCTCTGTCTTCAAGAGATGAACTGCTTCATTCTTTCAGCTCTGATTATAATATAAAATATTATGTTAATGCTAACTCTAGGCTTTTATACTGGAGAGCTGCAGAATATGACTCTGCTCAGTCCATTAATGTCTCTCTTTCTCTCTCTCTCTGCCTCTCTCTATTCTGCGTTTTTCACTTTAGCAGTGATTGTTGTTGCTTTGTGTGCGCGCGTGTGTATGTGTGTGTTTGTGTAGGTACAGGCTTTTTATCGTGTGTGTGTGTGTGTGTGTGTGTGTGTGTGTGTGAGAGAGAGTGTGAGTGT
The DNA here is from genome assembly GCF_048128805.1 of Centroberyx gerrardi. NCBI lineage: Eukaryota > Metazoa > Chordata > Actinopteri > Beryciformes > Berycidae > Centroberyx > Centroberyx gerrardi. The sequence continues at coordinate 26,708,703 of NC_136013.1, forward strand.
GCGTGTGTGTGATATTCTGTGTGTGTGGGTGCTGGCTGTTTGTATGTACTGCATGTGTGAAGAGAGGAGGAGGAAAGGAGCTGTTGAATCTCAGCAAAGAGTCTAACACACACGTGCACACGCACACACACACACACACATACACACACACACACACACACACACGCATACAGACAATAAAACCCTGCACCTACACAAACACACACACACACACACACACACACCTACACACACACACACGTAAACAAAGTGGAAGGCTTGAGGATTCAAGGTTGTATCTGCGGCTGTGCAGTTAATAAGCCAGAGCCATACACAGTCAGCTTGTACTATGGGCTTCTTGTTGCTGCCATGTGTCTAATACTAATACTCTATAATAAACAATAACACATTTATAAAGAATTCTTCTTCTTGTAGTGCACAGACAGCACCTAGCCAAGTAGCGTTCCAGTTCAAGAATGCCAAGTGAAGAGGAAACATTCAACTGCAAACTGTTATAAATGTTTAGAACATCCCACAGAGTTACAGAACTGAAGTCAAGCAAAAGATGGAATCACTAGCTAGTGATGCTATGCTATCGGCTAACCCGGAGGTCTAGCAGCCCAAGCTGTAGCTAACGCTAACCAACGTTACCGAAAACCCTTTAGCCGCTTACTAGCAACAGGCTGTTTGTGAGCATACTGCTTGACAGATATTTATTTATGCACAGTGAAGCTGTGGTGAGTTAACCAGGGTCTCCTACTGTATATTGTACTGTGGCAGGCCACCACCATAAATTTTTTTAATCAAATGTATTTTTGCTGAGACACACCTTCATGACCGAAGTGATAGCGACGTGTGGTCGCTGACAACCCCCCCCCCCGTGCAAAAAAATGTATAGGGGAAACACTGAAGCTAACGTTAGCTAGCTAGCTAGCTAGCTTGCTTGTGTGGCTGCATCGTTTTTCAGATTCTAAGCTCCTCCACCTTTGAAATGCTGCAGCAATGTTTACTCAGGTATTGGAGCAGGCTGTGTCATTGGCTTTTTTGGCTTTAGAACAAGGCCTTTTAGGCTTTGTTGCAGTTTGTTCTTCCATTGTTGCGCAGGTGAAACTGAAAGAAGTTCAGAACGCAAGGTTGTGTGTGTGGATCATTCCCACCAAAAAAGAGAGTACGGACCAGACTACTTGTTTAGAAAGCTCGAAATCTCAGCAGCCATTGAGGTTGCCTAACAGTGGAGCGACTGGCATTGATCAACAACACTTGCAAATCCCCCCCTGATATATTATGGTTATTTTGTGCAAAATTTGTGTAAAATATTACTGATTGTTCCTTTATCAATGGGAGTATGATACATTGGGTGAAATGGGAACTATAGGAGTATGTTTCATCACACTTTTGGTTACAGGCGTCTCAGTTAGTGGGATGGAACTCTCTTCTCTGTTGCAGCTCCATTTTGTGATTTCGGCTGATGAGTATGGAAGGCTGGACTCTTACATAAAAATCTTGCCCAGTGTAGCTTTAATGGATCAAGCGCACTCCGTATTATTGGATGGCAAAAATATCTTCAGATTGGAAGGATGCTAAAGTATCTCCTCAGCATGCAGGCATAAGAGGAAATTGGTTAGCAGCTGGAAGAGGATAGCCAGAGATAAAGTTATTACAAAATAACCAGGCTCCTTGATACATGTGGGATAAAAAAGCAGGACAATTAACAAACTGAAATCCTTTGCCTTGAGACATTTCTGTATCTGTATATAAATTACCACATGACAAAAGCAGCAACATAAAGCCTTATTTTCATCTTTGCCAGTCTGTCTATTTTTCTCAGATCTGCTCCCTTTGCCGTGAAACTTCCTCCGACACTTTTGCCCATTCTGTCGACCAGAGAATGAGCGAGAATGAGAGAAAAAGGATACAGGCAGGGAGAATGGGATAGAAGCACTAGGATGAAGAGGAGGGGGAGATCAGGAGGTGCCGATTATATAAGACCATCACAAATATCATGGTAAAGACCTGAGAAAGAGCAGAGCTATTTTAAACACTGGGCTAGAGCTCACAGAAAGAAGCAGTGTGGGCTGATATATTGTCCATCAGAGCAAACTGCGTGTATGTGTGTGTGTTTTTGTGCGCTCCCCTCCCTACAGAAGCCTGGCGGATAGCGGACTGGGACTTTAAAGACACGTTACGTAACGCCGACCGGGGCTTTATGCACCTCCAAGATTCGTCTCGTGGTCAAATCGTTTCAGGAGTCCTGACTGTTGTTTCAAGGGGGGTTTTTTTTGGAGAGAAATTGATTTTGCGTCGAACAAATCAAGACTGAACTGTCCAGGGTCACACATGGTTTTACTGAGCTGTAATGTTTGCAGAGACAGAATGCATGTGTTGGCCAATATTCCCCTCAGCAGGAATTTGGATTGGGAACTTGATAGCAGCAGGCTTCGAGGAACAAAGCAAAGCATCAATAAAAACACAGTATTGTTGGTTTTGCCAATCTATGCTGCCTCACAATGTTAGCTGTGTGTCACACCCAGATAGAGAGCCTAATGACTCCAAATAAAGTAATATCCAGTTAAAATAGATGTAATAACTAGTTATAGGATTAGAATGACTGGTAATTACTGAGCAATATACATGCACAAAAAAGGTGTTGTTTTTTGTTATTTGTGTAGAGTTGGTATGGAGTTTGTATACCTATGTGAATATTGTACATAGTCAGTACTGGTATATCTTTTCTAAAACGTATAATGTATTATTGTTTGTATTCTACATTATAAGGAAATAAAAAAACACAGGTGTTTCTACACAGCTGTAGTCACTTTCTGTAATGAATGGAAGATAAATCAAATTCAAGTTTTCAAAAGTATGCAGTAGTTCCACTTATCAAGTACTTACACTTCACTTAATACAATTCCTGGTAAAAGCACTTTTTTTTTCTTGTATATTACTCAGTAATTACCAGTTATTCTAATGTTATAACTAGTTTACTATTATTTCCAGTCATTACTGCATAATTAAGTGCCTGTAATTTAAATGGTTACCCATAACAAAAAATATGTTTTTATTTAATTACATTATTTAATTTAATTTAATCTAATTAGGCTCCTGAGTGTATTTTTTATATTGTAGGCTAGGCCACTGAAACCAATACAATATGTTAGGATTAATGATATAATAAAGATGTCCCACTCAGAGGGGATAAAAATCTGATAGAAAATGTTCTTCAGTTAATTGCTCACAGCATGAGTGAGTTGACATTTCCGTATCACATTGTACTATTATTGGCAAGCATGTCATGATAAGAAAATCCACTTAAATATTCATTCATTCTAGGAGATAATTTTTAATTGTAGGAGAGATATTTTCAATTTTCAATTTCCAATTATGTCACAGATAATGTGATATAACTTGGTATTATGATGGGAGTGGAGGTTTGATAGAAACATATTTGCCAGTTGACTATTGCCATAGAACACTGTTTAATGAAAAATGTAAATAAAGTCAAGTATACCCAGCTGCAGCCTGCGGAACGGGGCTGGGCTACAGATTGAACCTGTAATCCCGCCCATTGATGATTTCATTGGTTTAGAGGTCGAAACAGGGCAGTACAGATCGCCTGTAATCTAAACTGAGAATACATTGTTTGTGTTGGAAACACAAACGTTAGCTACAGAACGCTGGCTGCTAACATTAGCTACAGATCGAACCTGTAATCCCGTCCATTGATGATTTCATTGGTTTAACAGTCGATTTCATTGTTTTAGCGGTCGATTTCATTGGTTTTGCGATCAACCTGTACCCCCGCCCCGATCTGTAGCCCCGCCCCGTTCTGCAGGCTGCATCTGTGACTCCTCCCCCAGTCAAACCACTCACATGATGGTTCATTTCCATCAGTGTATAAACAGAATCTGCATGCTTTGCTGCTCCACAAACTAAATGGGTGACCTATCCCTTACAGAGATGAAACTAGACGAGGTATTAGTAAACTGATACATTATATCTTGTCTGTGCTTATTAAAAGTCGACATGGCCTGTAGCAGATATTATTTAGAATTATTTAGAGCTGCATTTCCAAAGGCAATAAATATGTTATTATAACTTGTTGAGGCCAAGATCTGATCTTCTCTTGGCTGTCTAAAACCAGGAAACCAGAGGGAATCTCATCTTTTCCTGTTTAGATCCTTCAGAAAGTTTCATCCCTAAACCTTCCCTGAACAAACAGACTCCAATTTCATAATATTCTGTCTCAAGGAACCCTATCTGGAGAGATTGTTGCTGTTAGATATGACTCAGAGACAAATTACATAACTGATTATATTATAGATGGGGCAGTGGGGAGAGGGAAATCCATGATCAAAATTATCACTAATATCATAATCTGTCATTGCCCTATTGTCTAGTGATTGAAAAAAATTGTAAAATTAAACTGTTCCTCAATTCGTTGCCCAGCTTGGGAACCACTGGATGAAGGGTATTTATTATGATGCTACATGTAGCATTTTTGAACATCAGAATGCCATTGTCAAAGTGATAAGTTGGTATAATTACTGTAAACAAATGAGACCATGGTGGAGACGATTGGTCGTCTTTATCTCACTCCAGTGGTATTGTTAGTGCTAGTGCTTCTCAAAATTTCCCATAAACCCTGTTGCTACTTGCTCTGGAAGAACAGCGCCCTCTTCCTGTTTTGTGCCATAAAGCAATCCAGCAAATTTCCTGGCAAATCCGAACTGGCGACACACAATGTAAAATGCGTAAGAGTAGAGGCCACTAGTCTTCTCATTGACGGTCTCGTTTGTTTACCATAATTATACTAATGTCTCAAAATTAATGAACTAATGGTGTATTGATGTTAAAATACTACATGTAGCACCTTTACGGAACTCGATATTTTATACAACCAGACACAACTATTGATGATTTCAGAGGTGATCAGACAAGGTGGCTATGTGGTTGAAGTGATGTGCTGCCAGTCCATTGCACATGTGCATTAGAGTGCCATCCTTGTCTGAGACACTTTTACAAATTAGTGAAAAGATGAAACAATTACTGCTGCCTTGAATAGCATCCAAACAGCAGTGATGAATAGCCAGAAGTGGAGTGGTTTGTCAGGGCTCAAAACCTGTGTGAAGAAAACAACTCAAGAACATCAAGAAAATAAATACACATACAAAAGAGGGGGACCAGAGTGGTTCAAGAACATTATGTCCTACAACTGGCCATACTCTGTATCTGTAACTGGCCATGCATGTATTGATTATGAGTCTTCAGAGGGATTGTCCTTTATAAAATCCATAAATGAACCCAACATGTCCTCAAAGTCTTTCGGTTCTCCCTTTATGGCATATGTTCGGTTTCACATAAACAGAAATCCTGAGAGTTCCTTCATTCGTTGGCTGTTAGTTGGGTTTTCAAGGCTTTTCCAAGGCATAGCAGTTGCATGTTTGACTTGAAGTCATAATAAATACACAAAAGTCTTGTTTTGCGAGTCCATAACTTACAGTTTATAGGAAAAAACACCATGTATACATAGTTTAGGATACAGTATATTGGAAGATCAGCAGAAACAATACCAACACACATTCTAGGTACTTTCTTCCTGAACTTTTTGATAACAAGACTTTCCCATGAATGATAATATAATGAGAGTTTACCTTCAATACATGCACTGATCTGGTATATTTGGGTTAAATAATGTAATATAGAGGGTGTAATATAAGTCTGAATCTTGTGTTAATAGTTAATGTAGAACTTGGGATTTAAAACACATACCCTTCTGATCTGCTTCAAATATTTCCTCATCACAATAATGATATGAGTGAGTGCTTTCTGCCAAATCACTGCAGTTTAAATGGATCCCAAGGGTGATTTCGAGTCCCATCGTTTTTGATATTGTAAAGTAATTACAGATATTCTGGTACTGTCAGTATGTAAAACTAATCTATTCAGATTGACAATTAGTATTGTGAAGGCATTGGAGACAGTATACTGTTGCTTTGTTCAGCATTATAAGCAGTGATGTGGTGGTAAATAAAAAGGAGGGTAAACTATGACCTCCAGTGGGCGATATTCATAAGGCAAACATCCACCAGTATAAACAAAAAATCAGTTATACTTTCACAAAAGCATAAATTTACATCTTTTTTTTTTTCCTTAGAAGATTCTGATCTCATATAACTTTTACTATAATGTATCCTATGAATTTACATCATTAAGATTCATATCAGCCAAAAAGGCTGTTCCACAAATACATGATTAGAACTACTTGCCAGGGAGACTGTTCAGCACAATGAGCTCCCACAACACACACACACCTACACGCACATGCACACACACACACACACACACACACACACACACACACACACACACACACACACACAAAGTCACTCCATAGGTCTATCCAGATAAAACCTGAATGCCCAAGACTATTCCTGTATTTAAGTATATGGTTTGAACTGTGAATACATACAAGTGGTTTTTCTAGTTTTGTTAACCTTTTCGATTGAATGACAGATGTGTGTTTTGACAGAAGAGGGCGCTGCAATCACTTTCTTCCACAACCTACAGACGAGGTGGTCGAGTGGTTAAGGCGATGGACTGCTAATCTATTGTGCTTTGTACGCATGGGTTCGAATGCCATCCTCGTTGATAGAGGAAATTTTCCACGCTGTAATATGATGAACCGACCCCATTCGGGTGCTTCAGCCTGTTCTTCTGTTCTTCCAGCCCCGAGACGTGCCGTTCTCTCTTGTATGGAGAGAACGAATACCAAACGCCATTCAAAAATCTGGTTGTTTAATGTTGCCTTACTTATCGGTAAATATACACACCTTGTAGAACACAAGTGAAGACCAAATACAAATCGTTAGGTTCTTGTGGAAAATTCGGCTTTAACACAATCCACCAAGCAGCACGTTATTACAATAAAATCTCAACTTTTAGAAGTGACTCACACTGCTCGCTACCGCCCTCCACGGTGTATTTTGTTGCTGATTTTCTTTGGGAGTTTAAATGGCTTTCCAGCACTTAAAACCGTTTGACGCAGTCGGTTTATATGCTGTATGGCACTCCAAACAGTTGAACAGCACTAAAGCTCAGTGGACTGTAGGCCTACAATGTTTCCAAAGCATTACACTCTGAGGAGGAAGTGTTATTTTTCCAACTCATCTAGTCGGTCAGAGACAGACATTCCAAATAAACTTTGCTGATTTTTGCTCTACATTATAATGATAAAAACTACAAGATCATATTTGGACTTACTTGTTTAGCCTATAAGGTATGGTGTGCCCACACATTGTCATATCCAACTGACACTGTTTTCTAATTAGTATAGGCCTACTAAGCTGAGCGTTTAAACAAACCTAAATAAAGCTTCAGTTAGATAGTTGTACACACGTGATTGCCACCACATGATGCTAATTTACCTAATGAAACTATCTGACGAGGTGGCCGAGTGGTTAAGGCGATTGACTGCTAATTCATTGTGCTCTGCATGCGTGGGTTCGAATCCCATCCTCGTCGAAGAGTTACTTTTCTACTGTCAGTAAGGATTGTGAATAATGCTGCCTTCAAGTGCCGTCTTAAATATTCCAATCAACTACTACCCTTGTACTATACGTTGGGCATGGGCAACCGCACGTGGGTTGAAATCATGCAAGTGAAACAACTTCTGTTAAAGGATAAGTTCGGCGATTATGGACTTATATATATTTTGTCTCTTACATACCTGCAATAAATACCTGTAACCATACTTTCACCCGCAGAGAATATTGATTCTCGAGTCAGCTGTTGGTTGAGACAGCAATCTCCCTTGCTAGACCTCTTGCTGCTAACAATGATTCCCAAATGATGTATGTCAGATGGGGAATATGCTATTGGTATTCTGTGTAAATAATTTGTATTTAGTATGTTTCTGTTTTCAGTGTTTGTTGAACTTTTAGTTGTCATATAGAACAACTTTTGGATAACTAGATGTGCATTTTCTTCTCATTAAACCGGTGCAACACAAGCTTGATTTCTAAAATAAAACAACAGCTAACAGTATCCATTTCATCATTATTTCTGGCCAAAAGCAATAGACACGTCACACACTAATGTGTGACGTGTCATATTTAGGAACTTCCAAGGAGCACTTGAAGGCAGCATAATTATTACCTGCAATGTACCATCCCAACAGAATGGCTCAAACTGGAATGGGTGTGGTATAGCTAGCTAGCTAGCTAGATAGCTAGATAGCTAGCTAGCTAGCTAGATAGCTAGATAGCTAGCTAGCTAGCTAGCTAGCTAGATAGCTAGATAGATGGATGCTGCCATGAGTCAATGAGTTGAATGCATTAATTTCCAATATTCAGTTGCAAAATGTGACATTGGTGAAGTAGCCTACTTTATATGTGAAAAGACGGCAAACATCAAAATCCTCACCCTTCACATACAGTATATGTCCATACAATATGAAATACAACCTAATATTGTTTGTCAATTTTTATTTCAGACAACAGACAATTACAATAGACAATTTTAAGAATAACTTCTGTTTATTTTGCTAGATAGCCTTTAGTTGGTAGGCCTAAGCAGCATCAGATATGGTAACACTGCATATCTGAGGGGTAGGAGCAATTGGAAAACAAAGATATTTTTCGATTTATATTTATACACACTTATAAAAAACTAGACACAGTGTGCTATCAGTATTTTCATTTTACCTAGAAACTAAATATAGTGCCATGAAAGATAATGGACCAAATCTTTGACACTGCAATTGACTTTTGGTCAAAACAGAAGTGCTCTGCTCTGCATGGGGGATTTGTAAGTAAAACTTTTTCCTCTCACATCACTGTGTTCCTCTGTGGTCTAGCTCCAGGCTGAAAACCAAAGCCACCTCAGGCCCAGCTCACAGTAATACAATAGTCTTAGGTTCACCCTCTCTAGTCACATCAAAATGATGGATCTTTGACAATGCAATAATTTTACATTTCACCACTCAAACAAAATATTGAATTCCTATAACAGGAGCCCTTTAACAGAAGAGATATGTTTTAAGACACCAGGTAGCAGAGGATTTGTCTCTGGTCATCAGATTGTGGTGGAGTAAGGATCAGATTTTGATGCCCATCCCACCATGAAGTGTCCCAAAAGATTGTTGATGTAAGCCCTGAGTTCACTGGGCTAGAGTGTCCTAGAGTGTTGCACAGCTGGTAGCAGCAGCCCCATTTAGTTTCAGAAGGCTGGTTTGCGTCCCTGAGGCTCAAAGATCCAATCCCTGGGTTATATCCTATCCTGTTATACATGCAGCATCTGCATCTTTAAATTTCTCCTTTCTGCTCAGACTCTGTCCTGGACGTAGCAGACGCACATCGTTGCCAGCCATTTCTCCCTTTTCCTTCCTATGGAGATTCAACTGACGTTCTGGCAGCATTGAATGTTTCATGTTTCGCTGTCACATAGGATCAGTCCTTGTATGAAAATCATCAGTAAATAGTTGTATTTCCTGTGTCCTTTGGTGTAATAGATGTAGCAACCACTCATATTTAGTTGACCAGTGCTCTTGTCATGTGGCCACCCACCAGAAACAAACCGCTGACTGAGTGACCCTTGGGTCCTAGAGCGTCGTACTTGCAGCGGCCTCTTTGGCTTTCTCTCTCCTGCTTAAGCTCAGCTGGCTCTCTGCCAGTGTTGGATCAACCCTCCGATACTGGGATCTGGGTGGGGCTAAATTGGTGACCTCGTGCCTGTCGGCGAATAGGACCCTCTCGTTGTCATATCGGACCTTCAGCACTTTCTGGATGCGTTTGCCGATGAGGTAGATCATCTCGCATATGCACATGAAGACACACACCGCGCTGGACACAACCATGAAGAGCGTGAAGATCTTTTTCTCTGTCGGACGGCTAATAAAGCAGTCGACGGTGTTGGGGCATGGCTCCAGTGAACACTTGGATAACCTGATTGAATAGAATAGCACAGATTAAACCTGCTGGAACAGGCTAGAACAGAACAAAACAGAATAACAAGGAATGGACTTGCCACTTGGGCCATTCTCTTCTATTTTCTTGTTTCGCTGTAATGTTAAAGCTGCACTAGGCAAGATTTTCATGTAAAAATCCAGCCATTTTATCAGTCTAAATCACAAAGTAGGGCTGCAACAGAGAAGAGTATCCCATCCCCACTAATTTAGATGCTGTAGATTCACCCCAAATTGCCCAAATTTGTCACAGGAAGTGACAAATCGAAAGTTAAGAGTGGAATCCAAACTGTCTCCAAAACAGCACTGAGATAGCGGTCTGTCCAGAGAAAGCTGGACTCACCAACGATGGCTTAACCTCTTAACCACCTCAAACCCCACCACACACTAAGAAGAAGACCTTTAGTTTACTGATGTACCTTACAGGATTTCTGGGTAATGAAGTCCTCAAAATTCAATGTCAAGTGCAGCTTTAAGCATAAATACTTGGCTACAGAAGATTAAGTTTCTAACGTTACCTGGGCATGTCATATCCATGGTATATCCGATACAGTATATAGAGGAAAGACGCGTCGAACCCAGCTTTGAAGACCAAGCTAAGCAGATAGGTCCACCACAGCCCCCCTCTCTTCTTGCCAGGGTTACTGTACAGGTGAGAGCCCTGGTGCACCGCCACGTATTTCCTGTCCTTCTCTTCGCGATATTTCACGTGAGCCACCACCATTAGAGATGGACAGGTGACAAAGATGAGCTGCAGCGCCCACAGACGGATATGGGAGATGGGGAAGATGCTGTCGTAGCAAACGTTGGTACAGCCAGGCTGGAAACAAGGTAAAAATACATATAATGATCACAAATATGACAGTGATGATGATTAGAATGTTGTGTGGAGGATTGGTAAAGTGTATGTTGTTACAACCCAGCTAGAGGGAAAAGAGGAACTTAGGGTTAACCTAGAGGCTATACTTTTAGTTAATACTATGGTCAATGCAATGAACGTAAGAGTTGAGGAAAGTGTTATCGTAGCACATGCTGGTACTACCAGGCTGAAAATTAAGGTAAAAGATGTGATAAAGGTGAACTAATATCTTTATATCTTCTGAGGGGATTACCTCATACCTGCCTAAGTTTCCTTGAGCAAGTTACTTAAAGGAGCACTTTAGACTTGTTGCAGCTCTAAGGCTGGATGGGTTAGTTCATTTTAATGGCATGCGTATAAACCTGCCAGGCTTGTTTAGGGGATTGCCAATAGATATAAAATTTGCCAAAAGAATGCAGTGGCATAAGATCTGTCTACCTGCGAGACTTGAAGTGTACAAAAGTCATGAATCTACAGGTAAAATATAAAAACAATGCCAACTCTGGATTATTACAAGGTTTACCTTCATACTTTGGATAATGTTAATCGCCTACGATTACTTAACATACTGTATGCTTAAGTGTTAAGCATGCACACCGGACAGAGCTATCTATTGGAGACACAGAGATGATTTTGGTGCCTGTCCTCTTGTCAGATATTGGGTATGACGACCAATGGGCCAAACTCCCTGTAAATAGTCCTTTAACTTCTACCTGCTCCATTAGCTGGCTGACCCTGTACCCCCAAAAAAATCAAAGGTGCTTGTCACATTATGAGAAAAAGTTGAATCAACAACAGTTTGTTAGCAGCGTTAGCATTCCTCAGAGAAACCAGTGCGTACCAGTATTGCTCCTCTCTCTTACCTGTCGGGTATTACAGACAAAGTCTTTGCTCTCGTCGCCCCAAACCCTCTGCGCCGCCACCACGAACACCAGGACGCGAAACACGAACACCATGGACAGCCAGATCCTCCCGAAGACGGTGGAGTATTTATTGACTCCACTCAACAAGCTCTCCAATCCCGACCAGTTCATCCCTGCTGCCGCACTCCCCCGGGGGATAGACACGAGTAAAACAACCCTGAAAGAGAGAAGGGGGTAGAAAGAGAAGAGAATTATGTTTCAACACCCGGATGACAAGATAACGAATGGTTGAACCACTGGTCTCTAGGTGAAGAGATTATCTAGCCAATCAGTTATATATACTAGGCAAAGTCCCCATTGAATATCATTTGCAACCATAACTGCCAAAACACACTTATAGCCACTACATTTCTGGACAAAGTGGAGCAATGACTTATATATTTGGTCAATGTGATAAATTAATTATTATAAGTCATCAAACTATCAGCTTAGACTAGAGGAACATTGGTCCTGAATGCTGCCAAGATGTAATTTTTTTAGAGCTTCCAAATAGATTTCGAGGGGTGTTTACCCTTTCTCTCCGTTATGATAAGATCAAATTTGGACTCACTTAGGCTAAGATGTGGTGAGTGCCACACCTTGACATATCCAATTGACGCAAATTTTAGTTGACACGAATACTTCTTTCAGACACACCAGCTGCACCCTGGGATGAGCTTGCATGGGCTTGCTTGAAATTATCCTACTAACTTGATAGGAACGAGTCTCCGAGGGCCTTAAGTCTCTTCACTCAGCAACATGGTTTCATCTGGTGTTTATTGACCGTGTTGTTGCAAACGCCAGGATCTAAGACTAGCTTTGTCGCCAGGCATTTTTGAGTTTATCCAACAGATTTTGAAAGGGTTTCATAAGCCAGGGGGTTTTAGAATTGTCTCAACCCACAGAGGAACCATGAAATTGTTCCACTGAAGTTAAAGATGGTATCTGTAGCATTTGGTGTTTCTCAAAGTTAAGACCACATTTCCCATAAGTCCCATTTCTTCCTGTCCCAAAGAAGATGTTGCTACTTGTCCCCTCGCTCCCTCCCTGGTGTCGCTCTGTGTATTTTTGTTTTGAAGAACCAGAAAAAGGATACGAGCCGATTGCAGCCATGATAACAGCCAAAATGCATTCTGACCAGATAAGCTGACAGCAAGTTGAAACTATGCACCTAGAATAGTGGAGCTGGAATAAAGTTGTGGATTACTTGCAAAGTAAAAATGCTTCCCCTTTTGGGCCATAAAGCAATCCAGCAGATTTCCCACCAAATCCAACTTGGTGATTCACAATGTAAAATGCAGTGTAGAGGCTCGTAAGGCTGACACTCTTCTCAGTGATGGTCTTGTCTGTTTACAGTAATTATACTAATGTCTCAAAATGAATGTGGTAATGATTTATTGATGTCAAAATGCAACACATAGCACCTTTAAAACATGAATGTCACCAAAATTGGAGTTATAGGTTTTAGTAATAGTCTGTATTGTGGCTGGCTGTTGTTCATTTGCACATTATAAGGGTCAAGGACACAATTTACCATAATACCTTATTATTGTGGCATATAGGAACAAAAAACATACAATAAACTTAAACCCCAATCCAGTATATTTTTAAGGCCAATTAGACTATAACTATGTATTGAATGAAGGGTTGGACCTGAAGATAGAAAGTCAATGCAACTTTGATTCCACCATAACTTTAAATACTTTCATCCAATCTAGCTCTTTGTGGCACCATATGACAAGAGGACCAGTATGAGCCTGGATGACTACATTTAGCAAGGCTACATATGGTTTTAACAGCAAACAGTCTTTCTTCACCATTATTCTCTGTATCCTGTTGGTATCCGCTGTAGCTGCTGTGTGTGTTAACAGTAATCACTATCCCTGTTACTATACTATTCTACTCAATGAACACAGGGGACACACTATTATGTGTGTTTAAGGTAATGAGGTTCATTAGTGAACGAGCCTCAAGTTATCACTTCATTATCAGTGTGACTTCAAACCCCCTGGCATTGTGCGTGTGTGTGTGTGTGTGTGTGTGTGTGAGTGTGTGTGTTTCACAGTTTACGTTACCTAGATACTGGATTGTGTGTGTGTGTGTAACAGATGCATGTCTTTCTTCCTGCAAACAAAATCTTATGTACACACTAATCATTTGTTGAACAGTGTCGTGGTTTCCATATCTACAGTGATTGGCTTTGTACAAATGTAAATATTATAGCTTCATCCTTAGCATACTGTACTGAGGACTGGGGTCACTTTCAATTCAGTCACTGCAAAGCATAAAAAATACACAGAAATTCATATGGTTCTGATAGATTATTCAGTCTCAAGGATTTCAGGATTTTAGGTCTGAATTCACACAGAAAATCTGATTTTCCACCCTAAAATCTTACTTTTAACCTAGTGGACGATACAGTTTCATATACACTGAACAAAAATATAAACGCAACACTTTTGTTTTTGCTCCCATTTTTCACGAGTTGAAATAAAAGATCTAAGACTTTTTCTATGCACACAAAAGGCTTATTTCTCTCAAATTTTGTTTACAAATTTGTTTAAATCCGTGTTAGTGAGCACTTCTCCTTTGCCAAGATAATCCATCCACCTGACAGGTGTGGCATATCAAGATGCTGATTAAACCTGGCCTTGGGCTGATCACAATAAAAGGCCACTCTAAAATGTGCAGTTTTATCTTGAAAAAAGACATTTATTAGGCACTGAACTATGGATCTCACATGACTAGGGCTACAGATATGCATTTTTTGAAAACCAGTCAGTATCTGGTGTGACCACCATTTGCCTCATGCAGTGCGACACATCTCCTTCGCATAGAGTTGATCAGGTTGTTGATTGTGGCCTGTGGAATGTTGGTCCACTCCTCTTCAATGGCTGTGAGAAGTTGCTGGATATTGGCAGGAATCGGAAAACGCTGTCGTACACGCCAATCCAGAGCATCCCAAACATGCTCAATGGGTGACATGTCTGGTGAGTATGCAGGCCATGCAAGAACTGGGATGTTTTCAGCCTCCAGGAATTGTGTACAGATCCTTGCAACATGGGCCGTGCATTATCATGCTGCAACATGAGGTGATGGCGGTGGATGAATGGAACGACAATGGGCCTCAGGATCTCATCACGGTATCTCTGTGCATTCAAATTGCCATCAATAAAATGCACCTGTGTTCGTTGTCCGTAGCTTATGCCTGCCCATACCATAACCCCACCGCCACCATGGGGCACTCTGTTCACAACGTTGACATCAGCAAACCGCTCGCCCACACAACGCCATACACGCTGTCTGCCATCTGCCCGGTACAGTGAAAACCGGGATTCATCTGTGAAGAGAACACTTCTCCAAAGTGCCAGATGCCATTGAAGGTGAACATTTGCCCACTCAAGTCGGTTACGACGACGAACTGCAGTCAGGTCAAGACCCTGGTGAGGACGACGAGCACGCAGATGAGCTTCCCTGAGACGGTTTCTGACAGTTTGTGCAGAAATTCTTTGGTTTTGCAAACCAACTGTTGCATCAGCTGTCTGGGTGGCTGGTCTCAGACGATCTCGCAGGTGAAGAAGCCGGATGTGGAGGTCCTGGGCTGGCGTGGTTACACGTGGTCTGCGGTTGTGAGGCCGGTTGGATGTACTGCCAAATTCTCGGAAACGACATTGGAGACGGCTTATGGTAGTGAAATGAACATTCAATTCACGGGCAACAGCTCTGGTGGACATTCCTGCAGTCGGCATGCCAATTGCACGCTCCCTCAAAACTTGCGATATCTGTGGCATTGTGTTGTGTGATAAAACTGCACATTTTAGAGTGGCCTTTTGTTGTGACCAGCCCAAGGCACACCTGTGCAATAATCATGCTGTTTAATCAGCATCTTGATATGCCACACCTGTCAGGTGGATGGATTATCTTGGCAAAGGAGAAGTGCTCATTAACATGGATTTAAACAAATTTGTGAACAAAATTTGAGAGAAATAAGCCTTTTGTCTGCATAGAAAAAGTCTTAGATCTTTTATTTCAACTCATGAAAAATGGGAGCAAAAACAAAAGTGTTGCGTTTATATTTTTGTTCAGTGTAGTTTCCCTCCCTTTTTAGGTTGACATGAATTCATAGCAACATTATAGTAAGTGGTATCAAGTGATGTATATTGTGTGAGGATAGGGTCATTCAAGGGTGACAAAGTATAAACTGTGGTGGACTCTATGGACAGTATTCACTATAATCTGTGGTTTGGGTATGTTTAACACACGCAGTTATATTGTGTGCTTCTCAGGGTTAAGGAGACACGGTCCCTTTAAGAAAGTCTGGTTTTCTGAGTGACGTGCGTTCGACGTAGTTTTGTTGTGTTTTTGGGCGCGGTAAATCTTGTTGCTTTGTGGGTTTCAAATAAATGACGCACGAGTTGGTGTAGTCAACGAGAGAAGTTGTCCGTCTCCACATTCCTGCCACTTCTACACTGGTGACCCCGACATTTGTCTGCTGGACGTTTCCAGTGACAGCTCTTCACGAACATGGCGACACCGCCATCACTGACTGCCGTGCTCTAGCTGAGGAGGCTGATACATTTTTCCTGGCTAGTCAACAACACTGCGCAGCCGCGTTGCTTCCTGCCCCAGCTCTTTCACCACTGCCTGGAGGCACAACGGTCGCCGCCATAGCAACAGCTCCTCATCGGCGGCACGCAAAGTTTGGGCCCAAAGCCAAGCGGTGCCGATCGCCATGCAGCTTCAGCGTGGCGGGAAACGCCGGGGCAGGCGCTCAGTAGTGGCCCTGAGCGTCGGCCGAACAGGCAGGCTGCTGTTCATCCAGGACACCATCTCCGGACGCCGTTTCCTGTGCGACACGGGGGCGCAGAGGAGTGTCCTGCCCACATCGGGAGTGGACATCCTGGCCGGCGGACACGGCCCCCCCATGGAAGCCGCTAACGGCAGCCCCATCCACACCTACGGCACGAGGTATGTGGCGCTGTGTTTCAGCGGACAGCGGTTCGGCTGGGACTTTGTCACGGCGAAAGTGACCGTCTCCCTCCTCGGTGCGGATTTCCTATGCGCCTATGGACTGCTGGTGGATGTCAAACACCGCCGCTTGATCGACGCTGTCACCTTCAGTTCATACGCATGTACACTCAGCGGAGCAGACTCCATCAGACTGTCTAGCATGCTCTCCGCCGCGGACGAGTTTCTCCGTCTTCTCGCCGAGTTCCCGGACCTCACACAGCCCACCTTCTCGTCATCCACCGCCAAGCATGGGGTGGAACACCACATCGCCACCACCGGCCCCCCGGTCTATGCCCGGGCCCAGCGCCTCGACCCGGCCGAGCTCGCCATCGCCAGGACAGAGTTCAAGACTATGGAGCGCCTCGGCATCATTCGCCGCTCCAACAGCCCATGGGCTTCACCCCTCCACATCGCCCCGAAGCCCTACGGCGGGTGGCGCCCGTGTGGCGATTACCACCGTCTCAACAACGTGTCGACGCCGGACCGCTACCCGGTTCCGTACATCCAGGACTTTTCCGTCCACCTGGCGGGGAAAGTCATCTTTTCCAAAGTGGACCTCATTCGTGGATACCACCAGGTGCCCGTCCACCCGCTGGACATCCCCAAAACGGCGGTGATCACCCCATTCGGACTGTTCGAGTTTCTGCGCATGCTGTTCGGCCTTAAGAACGCCGCACAGACCTTCCAGCGCCTCATGGACTCGGTGCTACGGGACCTGCCTTTCCTTTTCGTCTATCTGGACGACATCCTCGTTGCCAGCACCTCCAAAGCGGAACACCTGTCCCACCTTCAGACTCTCTTCAAGTGGCTCAGCCAGCATGGGCTGATTGTCAACCCAGCCAAGTGCCAGTTTGGGCTGACCACCATCGACTTCCTTGGTCACCGCATCACCAATGACGGGGCAGTCCCCCTCCCGTCGAAGGTGGACGCCGTCACGAACTTCTCGCGCCCGCTCACAATCAAGTCCCTGCAGGAGTTCCTCGGCATGGTGAACTTTTACCACCGCTTTATCCCCCAAGCTGCTCGACTCATGCGACCCCTGTATGAGGCTCTGAAAGGCAAGGCCCCCAAACGTGGTGGACTGGTCCGCGGAGAGGGACAAGGCGTTTACGGACGCTAAGACTGCTCTGGCTAACGCCGCAATGCTGGCGCACCCGTCACCCACGGCCCTAATCGCCATCACCACGGACGCTTCAGATTATGCCGTCGGCACGGTGCACGAGCAGTGGGTGGGCGGTGCCTGGCAACCGCTCGCTTTCTTCAGCCGCAAGTTACCGTTCACTTGGGACTTGACTACGCTCGCATGGCAGCTGATCAGGCCGCCGACCCGGACGTGCAGGCTTACAGGACGGCTGTCACAGGGCTGCAGCTGGAGGACGTGGTTTTCGACGACGCTGGCACCACACTCCTGTGTGACGTCTCCATGGGTCAGCCCCGGCCCGTCGTTCCCTCTGGGTGGAGACGGCGTGTGTTCGACGCCGTCCATGGCCTCTCCCACCAGGGCAAAAAGCCATCTATAAAGCTGGTGGCGGCCAGGTTCGTCTGGCACGGGCTCACAAAAGACGTGAGAGACTGGGCTGGCACCTGCATGGAGTGCCAGCGCTCTAAAGTGCACCGCCACACCAAAGCCCCCCTGGCGCAGTTCCCGGTGCCCGAAAGGAGGTTCGACCACGGTTTCACTTACCTCCTCACCATGGTGGACAGGACCACTCGATGGCCGGAAGCTGTCCCGCTGTCGTCGTCGACGTCCACCGAGGTAGCCCGGGCGTTCATCGGGTCCTGGGTCGCCCGGTTCGGCACCCCATCTGACCTCTCCTCTGACCGAGGCCCACAATTTACGTCCGAGCTCTGGAACGCAGTCGCAGAGGGCCTGGGGGTTTCTGTGGACCGCCTCAAACCAGCTCACCTGGACTTGGACCGACCCGTTGGCCTGGCCCTACCCCCGCGGCGGGGGCGCCCCCCTGCCACCCCCCAACCTGCCCCCACGCCGCTGCAGGGTTCCCAAGGCTCCTCCTGCGGCCGGGCCATCTGTCCCCCTCCACGTTGACTTTCTCTGTTATGGTGAATTCTGGGGGGACGTATGTGGCGGACTCTATGGACATTATTCACCATGATCTGTGGTTTGGGTATGTTTAACACACGCAGTTATAGTGTGTGCTTCTCAGGGTTAAGGAGACACGGTCCCTTTAAGAAAGTCTGGTTTTCTGAGTGACGTCAGCTCGATGTAGTGTTGTTGTGTTTTTGGGCAGCGCGATGTAAATCTTGTTGCTCTGTGGGTTTCAAATAAATGACAGACGAGTTGGTGTAGTCAATGAGAGAAGTTGTCCGTCTCCACATTCCTGCCACTTCTACAAAACAATGCTTTTCTGAAAATATCATCGATTTTTCTTATATTGGTGGTTGTTTGCCTTATGATGATTTGACTGGAGGTGATAGTTTACCCTCCTTTAAATTTCCCACGACATGAATGGATATGTTGAAATGTAAAATCCACATGGGATCTGTAACACCAGCCTATGGCTTGGTGGATCGCTCACTGTTTGGAAAAGAGTCAAATATTTAGATTTCAGAAAAAACAGGAGTGGCTTAGCTTCGAGTGTTATTCTCTGTTAACGCTTTAAACTCTGGATTAACTCCGTTTCCACTTAGGTTTTTCCCCTTCATGTTGCTGTGAAATGCCTAGCAGTGCAATTCTATTCACAGTCAGGGCCAAAAGCATTAGTACTAGTTGTGTCTTGATTAGTGGGTTCTTAAATACACTGAATTTGGGATGCAAAATGGCCTTAACTCTTGAAACAGGTTAATTTCACCTCAATGCCTATAGCAGTAATACTTCTATTCCCTACAAAATAGGCTTCTTAACCTTTTTCAGTCCTGGACCCAAATGCTAGGAAGAAAACATGTTACATATTTCCTAGAATTGATCAATACTACACTGGTTGTCTATGGGAAGACCTGAACCTGAACTGATTCTAATGAGACATTTTGATCAGATTCTATACCAGCATGACTGAATATGTTTTATTAGTTTTATCAGTTTGTTCATGTTATTTTATTTATTTATATAGTTTATTTGATAGAGACAATGCAAGTTAACATAGTACCACTTCAACTCGTTAGAAACAAGTTGATGTAACTGATGTTCCGCATACAGAGATTATAGCTATTGCTAGTTTCCAACTCCTGTCCCTAGTTAGGCTTTTAGTAAGACAAAAAAACCCATCCTGGATTTCGGGTCGAGTTTTAGTGTCCCATGTTGGTCTAAATGCTGTTTCAGAGGCTTTTCCACCCTGACGACACGAAAACTCTGAGGGAAACACTGAATTCTTGGAATTTTTAGTAAAACCACTCCATTCTGTCCTATTCTCTCTCTCTTTTAGCCGTCAGAGCCTCATTTCATTGATATTGGTCTCGTGAATGAACTATTTTATTTCTTTTTCCCTTCGAAAGACCCTATCCTCATATAATTGAAACCAGTTTGATACTATTTACTGTGATATACACTGTGAATTTACTTCATAGAGATTGATATCAGCCCTAAAAAGGTGGTTAAACTCTTTTTTTTTTTTTTGCGATTGCTCAATCTTGCCACACCTGAAGTTTCTATCTTACTCATAGCGAAAGGTAAAATTATTCCCAGAGGGCTTTTTTTGAGGTGAAATGGAACGCATGGCTTCCTCATTTTGTTGCCATCAATTATAACTTTTATTCCTGTTGTTTTACAGGTAAATGAGATAAAACACTGGTTTACCTCTCTGCTTTTTAGCCCTTGTACTTAAACACACCGTTGACTATTCTGTTCTGTTAAACTCTCTCGTTTACTGTCTAATCTTGGCTTCAAATAGAGTGAAATGAATGACCAGCAGAGTAAAAGAAGCTTACCTGGTGCTGAAGCCTGGCTCTGGCGGACAACAGCTATATCTCAACACCAGCAGGAGAAGAAAACTAACACAAAACTAAAACAGGAATCTAACAGGAATCTAACTCTTCTCTCTCTCTCTCTCTCTCTCTCTCTCTCTCTCTCTCTCTCTCTCTCTCTTTCTTTCTCTCTCTGTCTCTCTCCCCTCCCTCTCCTTGCTCCCACCTCAGAAATCCTGCCAAACCAGATTCAGCAGCTGCTACGTCATCACACACACACACACACACATGCATATTCACACACACACACACAAAGATACACACACACACACACACACACACACACACATGCACACACACACACACACACACACACACACACACACACACACACACACACACACACACACACAGGTGTTTAACAGAGGATCAGTTGACAAGCGTGCATGTTTTCTCTCCTTGGTCAATAGTGTCTCTGTGTGTGTGTGTGTGTGTGTGTGTGTGTCTTTACCTATTTATGAGGTGTTACTTTACAGGTTGGTTGGGAGTGTGGGTTTTGTCTTTCTGTATCAAGGAACATGACAAGACAGGGCATGTCTTCTTAGGTGTGTGTGTGTGTGTGGGGGGGGGGGGGGGGACAGAGAGAGAGAGAGAGAAAGAGAGAAGCCACACCCTCTTTCTCTATATAGTGTTGCGCTCATATAGTCAGCAAGATCAATAAAAATCAAATCATATCAAATCAAATCAAATCGAATCAAAACTCTACTGTGTATGGAACTCCTTTAGTAGCCTACAGTTATTGTGGGCCGCTACAGATTATTTGAAATTGATTCAGGTTGAAATTGCTGAAATTAAATTCTAGTGGTGTTAGATCAGATGAAATTTTAATGATCCCTGTAGAGAAATTCAGTCGCAGCATCAGATAATAACAGGATACAGTAGGCTAAAAAACAATAAAATATAAATAAGAATATAGTGAAACTGACAATTACACTACAGTGTAATAAATAGATGTATATGAATGAAAACTATGAAAATATATGAATTACAGAATGTATGCAGAGTGTGCAAAGTGACAGCAGTAGAACAAACTGAGACAAAAAAAATGAAAATATATAGACCCTACAGTATGACAATAACATTTGTCATTTATAACAAATGAGAAGTTCTGAGAATATGAAGAAAAAAAATGTAAATGCACAGAGCAATAATTATTGTTTTTGCATTATGTTTGCTTTGGTAATGTTAGGAAGTGTTGTCATGCCAATAGGCTAAAAGCGCAGAAGTCAAATCGAGAATAAAGACGATTTGCTGGAAGACACACCGACCAGTTTCAGCCACTGAGTGGCGCTGCTGGTAAATGAACTACTTGTGCTGCCTTCAAGTACTGTCGGAATATATATAATAATATAGGCGATATAATAATCACGAGATGAGCACGCAAGAACGAACCAACACAGTGACAGTGGTAAACGGAGAAGGATATGGCTACCCAATTAAGCATTCCAATCAGTTTTGAAGAAGTTTTCAAAAATATATAAGGACCAAAATTATTATTTTAATATGTAGGATATACATTGTGTCGTCCAACATTCTACTACTTTACAGATTTCCGACTAAAAGCACATGGCAAGTCTTCTTTACGACCTCTGACCTGTAAGGGAGAGTTTACGATGATCACCTGAAGGCAGCATTATACAACGACGTTTTTGTCAAGCGAGTTAAGACCGAAAGAAAAGGAATTTTGTCTTCAAAATAAAAGCCCCATTATTTTTCATGAACAGGATGTCAATGGGTTTTATTATGAAAGTTATGGCCGGAAGCTCTTGTTCATATTATGGCTAGCTTGACATTTTATATCTGTTCAACATGTCACCTCTGCTGACTCTTGTGTGTTGTTAGAAGCGTCTGGAATTTTGAGAAACTACTTTGTTTTGTAAGTACGTTTGATGTTATGCATTTGACATCACTGTTTGTTGTAACTAACGCCACCTAGGCCAGTGTCATTTGGCTGTTGTTTGAAACCGGTGAATTTGTTAGCTTGGCAAGTGTTAGAATGCTCTTTAGTCTGGCAAGATGGTTGTTGACCTGGTTTTACATCAGTTGGCTGAAGGAGCTTCTAACGAGAGAGGGTGTTGGTTAACCTAACTACTTAGCTAGATCCCAACTCATATGCTAACGTTATACCAGTCTATAACTGAATAGGTTATAACCCCTGTTTTGTGTTTTATGTGCATGTCTGGAGGTTAGCTACCAGTAAGCTAACGCTATAACATCAGCTAACGTTGTTCTGCATAGCTAACGGCTAACAGCCTGTAGCTGACCGTTTCTGAACATATTGCTGTTTAGGCTTAAGTTGTTTGCCTAATGAGCTTCTCACGTGGCTTGTTCTTGTCTAGCAAGTGCAATAGTTGCTGTGTTGTATTCTAATTAGTATTGTCGACTAGCAGGTGCCAAACAAGATAAAATTATGAGGTCATTCGCTCATCTAGCTAGGCAGCTTAGCCTCGATATGTTCAGTTCTTTTTAGTACGAACAGAACGTCACGCCAAACTCGTTTAAAAATCAGACTGCTTCATCAGCGAAGATAGGCTACATGTCTCAAAATACGACTCAATGCCTTTCCCGAATCGACAGAGCCACTTTTCAATTCGGCTAAATCTAATCTTCCAAGCAATACTTAATTTCAGTAAAATGTCCTGGTTCACAGTGTTCGATAAGGCCTTCCGCGGTGTATTTTTATGGAGGAAGATAGTGAGAATACCAGACGAACCAATTCGAAAAGTTGACATTTTACTGACAAATGATCTGCTTGGTGAATCGTGTGTTTGCCGAAACGTGGAGCAGCCTCTAATGAGTCAGAAAAGGCATTTAGTCATATTTTATGAGATGTGTAATTTTACCGACAAGCAAGCCAATATAAAATTGCCACATTATTGAATGGAGTTTGGCGTGACGTAATTGTCATACGTATAGCAGCTGGGCAACAGCGCAATAACATGTTTCAATGATACAGCAGGTTAGCAGCAAGCTAGCGGGCCGTTGTTAGCCGGGATCCAGAAAAGCAGCATCATCATCAATGGTGTGTCTACATCCCAGAGCCGTCACATCTTCCTGTGTCCGCTCAATGAACTATCACTTCAGCTCACATCACAGTGAGTATCCTGCCAATAGTCGCTGCAGCACAGTGTCATTAGCCACCCATCATACATGCACTTCATTATTCAGTCTCAATGTCTGTTCCCCTCTCTTTCAGACTGCACATGTATGGCGTTTGCGAGGCTTGGAGGGGAGTTCTGCCAAGCCCAGCACCTGCTGCTTATTGTGGACAAGTGAACAGGAGACACCAGCTAGGCCCAAACACTGCCATCCACACACACAGGTGGGTAGCAGCGCAGAGGCAGACGGTGTCTTTATGCATGGGTAGCATCAGAAGGTTATGAATGTTTACCGTGTTGCAGTCCGTTCAAAGCAGAGACTAGAGGTGTTCTGAAACCAATTATTCAGAACTGATATGAGGACCAATCCAAGTACACTTCAATTTATGGTCATTAATGCTGCCTAGTATTGGCCTAAAATAAGATGGTTACACAAACGGGTGCATCAATTGCCTTGATTTATTCATTTGATCAAATGATGCACTGTCCATTGTCATCCACAATCAAATATGAAAATGAATAACAATAAATTAGACTTTAAAAGAATAGAAAATAGGCTAGAGCATATAGCTTTTCATTTTATTTTACACTGTCAAACACCTTATTGAGGGACTCTGAAAAATAGTTTATTCAGAATAGGTTAACAGATAAAACAGTTTATTGAGAATAGGTTAACAGATAAAACAGTTTACTCAGAATAGGTTAACAGATAAACACTGTTGAACACTGCTTTGGTGTCAGTGAAAATAAATGCATTGGTTGTAAAATATTGGTTGTGTCTTTGTAGGCCTTTACTGCCACTCTGTCCGACCCCTATGAAGACGAGCCAACCTTCAGTCTACCGACTATCCCGGGGAGTCGAGGAGGCTTCACTTTTACCCTGGAAGTCTCTCTTTCCCTGCCTTTCTTCTCCTTTCCTGCTCTGCCTTTCCTGGTTTGCTCTGATCTGCGCAAGTCTTCTCTGAATGGGCTAACAGATTTGAAAGAAAGAAAGAAAGAAGCTTTAGCTTTTTCCTCTTTCTCAGCATTTGGTGTCCTCCCTCCTGTCTGCTTGACCCTAACCTGGCCTCAGACTTTTGTTACGTTTTTGTCCGAGGCAACTTTTATTTATTTTTTATTTTTTGGTCATTGCCAAGAACAATTTGAAATAGTTTGAAAACCTTTTTTCATTGTCGTCCCAAGAAAACATTTGTGTTTTATTTTCTTTATTCAGAAGACGTTTTGTAACCCAAGCAGTAGAATTTTGACATTTTTTCCCATAGGTCATCCTAGTGAATTACTTAAGTGAATTAATTGGATAAAATTTAATTCCGTCCCAAGAAGACTTTTGCCTCACCATAAGCAGAATACATTTTGAAGTTTTTCAGTAATCATAGGACTTCTACTTTGACTCCTTTTGAAGTCCCAGTCTGTTTTCACTCCATTTAAGTATTTTTTTTTAACTTCTTAGAAGCCCAGTGTCTTTGCTACCCTTTTTCTTTAGTAACAACCTTTTTCTGAGTGTCACAATGAACCGGCCAGCACCAGTGGAAATCTCCTACGACTGTCTGAGATTCCTCATCACACACAACCCAACCAATGTACAACTGGGAAGGTTTATAGAGGTAGAGCACTTTTCATTTATTCATTTGTGTTCACATAAAAACGAAAGATGCATAAGGAGATAAACTGTAGAAATACAAAAACATCACCAGCAATAGAGGCATGTTGTGTTTAAAATGTGTGTGCTTCTGTGTAGGATCTGAAGGCGTATGGAGTGCATACCCTGGTGAGAGTGTGTGCTGCTACATATGACAAGACACCAGTGGAACAGGAAGGCATTCAAGTCCTGGTAAGTGACATACATAAAGGTAAACCTGTAAAATCTGTGACTCATCACTCATGAGACAGGACTTGACCTTTGATAATGGCATTAAGAAAGCCTAATCCTCTAATTAGGACATCAGGATGCACAGGACCTGCTCCCACTCTGGTTCCTGGGAGTGCTTTTACCATTCATCTTCAGTACTGAACCATTCATCTTCAGTATCAAAATTTCTTAAAGGTGGATCTCCACACATGCAGTCAGCCTAAGAATCTACCAGGAGACCATGAAAGTCATCTGATTTTTTTTTTTTTTCTCAATTGCTGCCACAAAAAGACAAATGGACCAGGGTACATTAGACATGTTCCTGATTCCATATTCGTGTTTCTGCAGGATTGGCCGTTTGATGATGGCTCTGCCCCCCCGGACCAGGTGGTTGATGATTGGCTGAACCTGCTGCAGACCAAGTTTAGGGAGGAGCCTGGCTGCTGCGTGGCTGTACACTGTGTAGCTGGACTGGGACGGTGAGCATGGACTACATACAGGGGGTTACCATATGTTGATTATAATTGGCCCAGGTAAATTTATAGCCGCCCAAGTAAGTTTTTGTTTTGGATTCATTTCAGGTACAGTGATGCACGAGATGGTGTTTATTGTCAGTTTTAAAGGTTTCTCCATTTGTTATTTCTGCTCAGAGCTCCTGTATTGGTGGCTTTGGCTCTAATTGAGTGTGGGATGGAGTATGAGGATGCTGTGCACTTCATAAGACTGTAAGTACAAAACTCGTGACTCTTCTGTGCTCCATTCTACTCTACTGTTATAAACTACTCCACAATTTTCTGTCTAAGTTCAGTACCATCCCCTCAATTGCTAACATACTTGGCTTCCTTTTCTCAAACATTATTTCTTGTCTTAAACATTATTTCCCCTTTATGTTATCAGGAAGCGTCGTGGAGCGTTCAATTCCAAGCAGCTACTTTACCTGGAAAACTACAAGCCTAAACTGTGTTTGCGCTCCAAGGATGCCAACGGACAGAGCTGCTGCCTACAGTAGGGGGCAACACCGCTAACACATCTTCACTCTAGCCTCTTTGGAGATTCTCATCTTTTGACGTTAAATGGAAAGTCGACGTTTGAGTAAAATGTTACGATGACCTTAGAGTAGGGCTGAACGATTTTGAAAAAATATCTAATTGCGATTATTTTGACTGATATTGCAATTGCGATATGATTTGCGATATTAGAGAGAATGATAATTTTTACATCATTATTCCCATTTTCATTGAAAAACGTATTAAAATGATTATGGTGTGATTTTTGCGGGGATCTGTACCAAACAAAGATGTTTTCTTAAGTTTGTAGAATATGATGTGTAGGCCAGGACATCTCTGCAGCACGACAATATTTCATTTAAAATGGTATTTTGACACACATTTCGCCTTTATCAAATATTGCGCCTCCTGCGATTTGAAAATTGCAGTATGCCATATTGCGATTTCGATAAAATTTCGATTAATTGTTCAGCCCTACCTTAGAGCCCATTAAACCCATTCAAAGCACTTTCTGTACTTCCAAAACTTCATGGACCTCACTTTGCAAAGTCGTTCAATTGACCATGTTTTGAATGAGTTTGACAGGGAATTGACAGCACATGAAGGACAGTGTTAGCTTTTGGTTTTACGTCAAAAAATGAACCTCAAAAACTGGAGGTATCATGTGACGACATAGAAGAAATTCTTGTTTCTGCTACTCAGTCTGTAAGCTCATACTGCCTATTTAAATAGTATATAGCAGGAACACACAAACACTCAGCACATTAAAGGGAAACTCCACAATGAAACAGAATCCATACGTCACTGTCAGCACCACTGTGAAATAAAGCTCATTTGGATTAAAAGTTCAAAAAACATACTTGATCCAAAATGTTACTCTCTTAATTCACTGTTACTGGAGCAGCTCTAATAAGTTCTAATAAGCTGTTGATGCTGTTCAGGGTTCTAGCTTTGGGATTGAGATTGGACATTGTAAAATCATTTGATGTCATGGATTCTGCTTTTAGGGTGGATTTTACATTTAATCTCCATATTGTCAACATCGGTAGCGAAGTACGTGTTTTATTAATTTCTGTGGTGTTAAACTGGTATGAAACTTCAAAATTGTTCTAAGCTACAATACTGAAAATGCTCAGTAAGCAGTATGTGCTTTCAGAGGCTTGCTGGTTTTCACTCAACAATCCACGTATTGATTCATCCTGATCAGCCAATTACAATCTCTCCCCACTTGACCAATTCAGTGTCCTCAGTGTTTCCTCTGTAATTTGATGCAGCTGTGGTGCTTAGTTTTGTCCCATATGTGTTGCTGTTTGGGTCTCAGTTATGCTTGAAGTTGAGGTTGTGGTGCTAAAAATGTTTTTTAATAATAATAAATCATGCCATCTAAAATATTTGGACTACACAAGACTAAATTACAATGCTAATTTTAATATAGGCCTACACATTTTCTCAAGCAGTGGTGGTAATTTCCTTGCTGTGGCGACACACCACTGCTAAATGAATAAAGAGGAAACACTGCAGCCAAACGAAGTCCATTTTTCTGCTGATCTTATGGCACCAATGATAAAGAACACACAAGTTATATGAAAGAAAGTGTTTAAAGAAATAAAGAATATTGTAAAAAAAATAAATATATATATATATATATATATATATATATATATATATATATATATATATATATATATATATAATTTAATCAGTCCGTTTGATACAAATGTTGAATATGCTGTATTAAACAATATTGCAATCTACTTACCTATGTACCAAGCCAGAGCCGTGGACGGACAGTTCGTCTGCTTCTATAGAACAAACTAGTGTTGGCTGTAAACGTGTAACATTGTCCTCCATAACATCACCAGGGTGAGGCGGCCAACATGCTAAAGCTATCAATTGGTAAACATATTCAATTACTTAAAGGAATACACCAAGTTTTTGGGAGATTGTCCCATTGGTCAACTTAAGTGATGAGAACATAGACACCAAAATCATCCTGGTAGATCATTGGCTGTAGTGCTCCATGCTAAAGTTTTTGGTAAGTTGACCAATGGGACAATCTACCAAAAAACTGCAGTGGCTAAAACTCATGTCTATCTCCGGCTCTGTACCCACCTAGCTGTCTGGTCAGCTACTGTGTTCGTAAGCTACTGTTGTCTTTGTGATTTACTATTATTTTTCTGTAGGTTTTATTTTCTTTCCTGTACCTTTTTATCTCTTTGTACTCACACTTATTTATTTATTTATTGACTGATTCCATTGTGTTTCTTTAGTGAAACGTCCGTCTGCTGGAAAAAAAGCTATTTGTGTCTTCATGGAAAATAAAAGTTTTCATGTTTAGTATTGTAACTGACGGATGTGGTTTGTGTCTCTACACGGCAGAAACTAACTATAAATGTTACGTTGACTAAAGCTTATTTTGTGCTTATGTGTCTGTCCACATTGTTACCTTCAGCATCTGTAGTAGGTTGTTACTGGACCTGTCAAGACAGCATTTTCTCTTCTCTTCCACTGTCAAGCCCCATTAAAACCTTTTATGGTTATTTTTGTAAGGATTTCGACGAATGCTATTTTTTAAGCCAATCGGAATATTTCTGGGCCAATATTTTGTGCTGAAATTCAGTATCTTTAAATTTGTTAAAAAAAACTGCATTATATACATCATATCAGAGGTGGACGACAATGACAGCACCTGATCTGATCATAAGGTATCAGAAAACTGATATCAGCGAAACCCTTGTAACAATATTTCCGACAGCACTTGAAGACAGCGTGAGTCTTGACATCAGATTTGAGTTTTGACGAACAACCAAGAGCAGCAAACTTCTGTGTACTTCCAGATTTTGTTTACCTGCAGCTTCTGTCTGCTTCTACCAGTTCCAGCTCACTGTGATTGAACTGCATGTAGGACTGTTGCTGTAACATGGCAGCTGTCCAACACGAGGCTGAGCCTGAGCCGGCCTCTGTGTGTGTGTGTGTGTGTGTGTGTTTGCCTCTGGCCATGTGTAAAGCTGTGCGTGCATAGCTGACGGGGTGGAATCACAGCATCACATGGAGCTAATAGATGATTCTAGGTTGATTGGTTGTATTGACTGACCTGACAACACACACACACACACACACATTTATGCAGAAACATGTATTGACAACTACCAGAGCTGCACAGTACATGTGATTTAAGGACAAGAGGACCTCACATACAGTATGACCCACACATTGGGCAGACTATAGATTATACACCAGTGTAGAAAATGAGAAAAGCTTTCCCCTCACTTTTCTGAATCAGAACAAGACTTTATTATAACCTGTGTAATGTCTATAGTAAATTTGACTCGTATATGAAAAATGCCCCAAATCAGGAACTTTTTAAAGAACCACACATGATTCTTTAGTCTGATTCAGTAGTTTCTATTTTATTTTAAATCAGAGGGTTCTTGGAGTCATTGCACTATTATATTGGACCTTGAATCTAACCAAACTACCCAAGAAAACTCCTTTTTCCCCTGTGTATACAATGCAAAAAGAAAAAGTGCCACTATACAGTATTGACAGTCAGTGATGTAGCGGTAAATAAAAAGCTGGTTAAACTATGACCTCCAATCAGTGAGCATCATAAAGTAAACAGCCACCCATATAAACAAAATCAGTTATATTTTCTGAAAAGTATTATGTTTTCCCCTTAAAATAGCCTATCTTCTTATAATACAGGAAGGTCAATTAAAAAGTCACATTTCCAGCCTGAGTGTCATTTACTCTTCTGGACACTAGAGGGCGTTATCGTCCTGTCAGGTGATTCAGCACGAGGGCGCTCCCAGTTCAATTAAAACGTAAAAAAATGGCGGAACATCCTCTCACCTCTTCAAAAGACTTTCAAAAGTCTTTTCAGTAGTTGAA
The DNA here is from genome assembly GCF_048128805.1 of Centroberyx gerrardi. Classification (NCBI taxonomy): domain Eukaryota; kingdom Metazoa; phylum Chordata; class Actinopteri; order Beryciformes; family Berycidae; genus Centroberyx; species Centroberyx gerrardi. Next base: position 26,739,177 of record NC_136013.1, read on the forward strand.
CTGTGATGAAAAGCTGACTTGTCCGCGAATCGGAGAGAATTAACGTGGAAGACCTATAGTAATCCTATAGTACATTACAGAAGGATACTATGCAAATATCACAGCAAATCTATAAAATACACACACCTATGCATAACAAATACCGGTAGTCTTTAGTTTTAGTTGCAAGTGTAACAAAGACAACACCAAGGCTAAATGTCAAAGTTATGCATTTTTATTAAGGAAGATTATATCAATTACATGTTATTATATTATTAAATGTTAAAAATTACATGGCTTTTTTTTTTTCTTTTTAGGTAGTAAGAGGTGTCGGCCCGGAAGAGTGTATTCATATTTCTTCAGGATCAGTGATCTTCTGCTTTCTCTGTTTCCTGCCCGAAGAGCACAGCCATGTATCCATTCTTTTTCTTTTTTTGCTGTTGGAGAGAGAAAGAGATTATCACCACAACTTAAATAGAAATATATGTTAGTCTGTACCTGAAGCTGTGCCGCTGCTCTTTTCTCCTCCTCCAGCAGTAAGATATTTTGTTCATCTCTGCCTCCCGTTTCTTCCACTCTGCCTTCATCTCATCCATCTTCAACATGGCTGGCTTCTTTCCACTGGAGTTGAAGGGTCTCGATTTTATTTTTCTCCAAGTTGTCCCTTTTGGACAGTTTTTCCTTGAGTTCAGCGTCTCAGGTCAGGAGACTGGCTTCTTCATTCCACTGGATGCGGTAGGTGGCCAGCTGATCTTTAATCTCATTTCTGCTTTTCTCCACATCCTGAAGAGCAGCTTTGACTTTGGTCAACTCTTTGGTCAGCTGAGCCTGGGCCTCAAGAGCATTTTCCTTCTTGAGACTGAGGGAACGTATAACTCTTTGGAGGCTGTTGAAGACGGGCTCCATCTCTTTTTGGGCAGCAAGCACCTCCTCTGAATGAAGAGAGCGTTCTCTTTCACCCACTGGGTCAGGTGAAGCCTCAGCTGTTCTCAAGCTGCTGTAACGACGGCCTGGCTGGACTTCAGCTGAGCTGGAGATGGTGGCTTTGTCGAACTTCAGCTGGCTTTAGCTGCAGAATGGAGGCCTGATTCACCTCGGCAACCTGTTTAGAGTTTTCCAGGTTGAACAGCGCCATTTCCAGCTGCTTCTTGGTGGTCTTGCTCTCATTTTCCATCTTCTGTAGGCTGGTCCTCATCGGCTCCATGGCAGTAAGGGCCTCTTGTTTCTCACTGAGGAGAGAGGCCTGTTTCATCTCAGATTCACTTAAGCGTGACCTCAGCTGCTCCTCCACCTCCCTCTGGGCCGACATGGCCTTTTGAAATCCTGATGACATGGCCAGTCTGTTGCTCTGCCAGTCCTCGATAATGGAATCAACGCGATCCTCTGCTTTCCTCCGAGAGGCGATAGCCTGACTGGTCTTTGAACGCAGAGAATCGACATTTCTATGCCAGTCCTTGAGGCTGGACATCAGCTTGGCCTGAAGGTCTTTGACTTGTTGCTGACACAGTTCGGTAGCCTCCTGATGGAGCGCCTGCTGATGCTGGGACTCATCCAGCTGCCTCTTGAGGGCAACCAGCTCGTCCTCCAGACTTCTGCGTTGGCGGCTCCACTTGTCTCTCTCCATCTCTCGGTCCTTCTCCATCCGAACTCTACCATTCTTGAGTTCTTCAGTGGCGTCCAGTTGACTCATCTTCACCTCACTCTCTCTCAAGGCAATCTCGAGCTCAGACATTTTAAGACTGTTCTGCCATTCAGCCTTCTCCTTCTCCCACTCCATCCTGGCGTTCCCAGCTTGGAGCTTGTCAATGGCTACCTGCAGATGGGTTATCTCCCTTTCACTCTCAGTTAAGGTTGCTTGGAGGTTATCTATTTTATTTCTTTCCACCAAGGGAAGCATCGCCCTCTTGACAACCTCAAAAGCCTTAGATATCTTCTCCTGAGCCTTGGATAGCATTGAAGTGCGCTCATCCAGCTGGGATGCCTTAAGCTCGTTGTCCTTCATCAGTTTCATGGCTTTCTTTTCTCTCTGCTCCACCTTTGCTTGTTCCACCTTGACTTGGGCATATGTCTTGTCCACGACCAGTTTATATTTGTTGACGGTGACTCTTTCCTCCCAAAGCTCCCTTTCCACAAGCCGCTTCTCAAGGTTTACTCCTCTGCTGCTTTTATGTTAAGCAGGTTAAACTCCTCCTGAGCCGCCATGTCCGGCAGCTTCCTCTGCTCTTCCACCTGCTAACTCCTCACCCTCCTTCATTTTCTGCTCCTCACCTTCCTTCATTTTCTCATAAACTCATTGCTCATCTTCCTCTCATTTGTTTCTGCTAAGTGTCTTCTGTTCGTGAGGTTAGTGACTGGTTCGAGCTGCTGATACATTCTAGTGCTCATGCCATGAAGGCTAACGATCCATACAGCTATATCCGTACTATTGAATAGAAGAGTAAAATGGTTTTGTTTTGATTCAAATGACAAAATGTATTTGTCTTTGCAATTTTATGATCTCAATTCATGTTGCCATGAATGAATAAGTGTAGAACTGCCCTCCAGCAACTGCTATAATAGTATCATAATAACCAAAAATATAGTAAACATTATTTAGGTTCAGGGAACAAATTGTCAGATGTGGTACTTCAATTACTCTATCTATCTATCTATCTATCTATCTATCTATCTATCTATCTATCTATCTATCTATCTATCTATTAATCTGTTTATATAGATACATAAATGGATGTACCTCTTATTTATTTATGTTAAACCATCCTCCTTCTATTTTTTCTTATTTTTTAAAGTGGGGCATATCAGTATATCTTGAAGACTGAGGTGGGTCTGATTTTATATTTGGAATGATATAATTTACTATAGGATTATTATAGCAGTAATAGTGACTTTTCATTAGGGTTCTCTATTCTGTTGGGGACTCTCTCTCTCTCTCTCTCTCTCTCTCACACACACACACACACACACACACACACACAGCGTCCTTGGCAGTAGAGGACAGCTCTGTGATAATCTGCTGAATTTATGACAGCTGAACATCTCTAAGCTCGCTGTAAACTACACGACTCCCTCTCTCTCTCTCTCTGTGTGTGTGTGTGTGTGTGTGTGTGTGTGTCCCATGAAGTCAACATCAGGGCCATCTGGGTTTTTTTTTAAATTACAGATGGGGGGGATGTGAGGAAGGAAAACAGGAATCTGGGTTAAAAATGAATTGGAGTGTGTGTAACCAAAAAAACCCTGAAACCCTGAAACATCACATTCCTGCGATTTATAGGCTACAACACACACACACACACACACACACACACACACACACACACACACACACACACACACACACACACACACACATACACAGTCAGCTGTCATCCTGTTGGCTCTAAAAACATTACAGCAATCCTATAATATTTTATAAGGACATTATACAAATATACAGCAAACTATAAGACATATATAGTATACTATAGAAACATCATATATCATAGGAATATTATAGTGACACTATAGGAGATAAAACCAAATACCATAAAGTATCATACGGTCACTGTAAACTTACTATTGAGCTGAAGAGATAAGTCACTACAGGAATATTCTAGGAATATTATAGTGGGGTTGTTATGGCTTCATACAACCGAGAGGGGGCGCTCTACCTTAAATACCATCAATCAACCTCTTCTTTGAAAAATATAATTGTTTTTTGCCATATTGGTGATTGTTTACCTGCGCCTTTTCTTAATTTAATTTCTTTTTATTTTATTTTTATTTACCATTTAACATCATTGTGGAGGAGAAGACCGTGGTGACCCAGTTCACCCAGTCAGAGGCCAAACTTAAATGATGATGATAATAATAATAATAATAATAATAATAATAATAATAATAATAATAAAAATAAAAATAAAATAATAATAATAATGATTATACTAAGGGTGATTACAGGGTTTTCTCATCTATTTGTAATTCCTCTCTGGGTCTGATAAACAGACTACTGGAGAGAGAGAGGACGGAAGAGGGAGGGATTGAAAGAGAGGAAAGAGGGAGAGAGAGAGAGGAGATGAGCAGGAGTTTTAGTTTTCCTACAGCTCTGGACATCTGGCTGGACCTGGAGGAACAGACAAGCAGTTTGGATTTACGGTGCTTTAACTGAAACCAGAGGGAAAGAAAGAAAGAAAGAAACATTTACTACTGAAAGAGGAGTGGAGGAGAAAGTCATTGTATCTAACGGGACAGTGGATCACTGGACTGACCAGCAGGCATGTTGCCGGTGAGTTTCCACTGATGAAACAGATCAAACAGCAAATATTTTATTGCATTTTACACTTATTGGTAATAGCAAAACACCACATGTAGCATTATAGTCACTGTTGGATCAATATGTTCAATATGGGAATGATTTGCCTATAAGTCGAAGATGAGCATACAGTATATGTGTAAAATCAGTTTTCAACAGTTGCACTGAAGCAGTTAAAGCCAAAGCCCTGATACGTGCCGTTTACTTTTGAATGAAAAGAACGCCAAACTTCAAACATCTGGCAGTTGAAGGCTGCATGCTTTGCTTATTCGCATCTTTACGTAATTTAAGACTTTTAAGAATCATTAGGAGCCACTCTTCAATTCGGCACACATCCAATACACCAAGTAGCACTTATCTCAATAAAATATCAACTTTTATAACTGGTTCGCCTGTTATTCTT